>NC_045978.1:29248704-29442527 GCF_010909765.2 Amblyraja radiata
TTAGCTCTTAATGCTAAGGGAATAAAGGGATATTGGGATAAGGCCGGAACGAGGTACTGATTTTGGATGATCAGCCATGATCATATTGAATGGTGGTGCTGGCTCGAGGGGCCGAATGGCCTACTCCTGCACCTATTTTCTATGTTTCTTGCTTGTTTAAACTTGTTCCATCAACTCTTCAAAACTTACTGCTTTTGTAATACCAAAAAAAGTGTACCTTCATTTCAGGCAATAGAAGAGTCAGAAACCGTGGAAGAGGACAAAACTTTTCAGGAAATAATAAAGAAGCAACCATGAAGTTTGAAGGGGACTTTGATTTTGAAAGTGCAAATGCTCAGTTTAATAAGGAGGAGTTTGAAAAGGAGTTCCAAAACAAATTAAAAATAAAAGGTACTCTATTGCTACAAATAAAAAGTGATTTTTAAAGTTACTATACACTGGCAATTTGTTTCTTTCAATAGTGTCTTAGTCATGTTGATAAAACGACATTATTTCTTCACCATCAGAGGTGATTAGCTTTGATTTGATACAGCAAGTGTGGCTATGTGATAGGGAGATATGCTATACTTATCAAGTATTAATTTTTTTAAACTTTGTGTATTCAGTGCAAGGTGGATATTGTCTGTTTTAATGCTCATTTGGACTGCCCGACCTTCTGTATTTCAGCTACAAAAGTGTACCACACGCACTTTGATTAAGCAGGGAGCAAGGTGTGAATTTTAAATCTGTTTAAGTAAATATTCTGTTCTAATTTTGAGCAGTAAAAAATCCTCAAGAATTTGCATGCGATTTGTACAGCAATAGATAGGTGGCACTAGAGACAAAATATTCAAGTAAAGCAGCAAAATTATAGGAGCAGGCATACAGTGCCCTCCATAATGTTTGGGACAAAGACCCATCATTTATTTATTTGCCTCTGTACTCCACAATTTGAGATTTGTAATAGAAAAAAAAACATGTGGGTAAAGTGCACATTGTCAGATGTTGTCGTTGGGTATTTAATAACATCGATGCTCCAACTTTAACATCAAGGGCTCGCAGTCTCGGGAGAGGCCGAGTTGGGAGCTCCAACGACGCAGAAGGTTCGACAAGCCCCGACCCAAGGTCCTATTGCTGGCGCGGAGGAGCTATCATCCCCCTCGATGCAAGAGCTTGATCGCCTTGATGAGGAGACCCGCCGTTGGCTACGGGAGTCAAGATCGTCTCGTCAATGGAAGGCTCAAGTTCCCCGACTGCGGGAGAACAAAGAAGGGAAGAGATTGAACTTTTTTTCGCCTTCCATCATAGTGGGAAATGGGGGGGGGAGTCACTGTGGTGGATGTTCATGTTAAAATGTTTTTTGTGTATTCAGTTGCTTTTTATTAGTATGACTATGGCAAAGCAAATTCCTCGTATGTTGCAAAACATACTTGGCTAAAAAAGTATGATTATGATTTTTATACATTTTGGTTTCACCATGTAGAAATTACAGCTGTGTTTAGACATAGTCCCCCCCCCCCCCCATTTCAAGGCACCATAATATTTGGGACACAGCAGTGTCATGTAAATTAAAGTAGTCATGTTTAGTATTTTGTTGCATATCCTTTGCATGCAATGACTGTTTGAAGTCTGCGATTCAAGGAAATCACCAGTTGCTGGGTGTCTGCTCTGGTGTTGCTCTGCCAGGCCTGTATTGCAGCCATCTTTAGCTTATGCTTGTTTTGTGGGCTAGTCCCCTTCAGTTTCCTCTTCAGCATATAAAATGCATGCTCAATTGGGATCAGATCTGGTGATTGACATGGCAACTCAAGAATTGATCATCTTTTAGCTTTGAAAAGCTCCTTTGTTGCTTTATCAGTACGTTTGGGATCATTGTCTTGCTGTAGAATGAACCGGCGGCCATTGAGTTTTGAGGTATTTGTTTGAACTTGAGCAGATAGGATGTGTCTATACACTTCAGAATTCATTATGCTACTACAATCAGCAGTAGTATCATCAATGGAGATAAGTGAGCCAGTACCTTCAGCAGCCATACATGCCCAGGCCAAAACACCCCCACCACCGTGTTTCACAGATGATGTGGTATGCTTTGGGCAGCGCGACCCATGTCGCAGCGGCCTCTGCAGTCCGTCTGTCTTTTTTTGATTTTCTTTGTCCCGTTGAGTGTAGTTTATAGTGTTTTTTTAACTGTGTATGTGTGGGGGGCGGGGTGGGGGAAACTTTAAAATCTTTTCCCTGTTGGGGTCTCTGTTGTCGTTAGGGCCTAGCACCGTGGAGCGGCCTCCAACCGGAACGACCTGGGGGCTCCAGTCGCGGAGCCTGCTGACTTACCATCGTGGGGCTGGCCGAGTTCGGAACGGGCGGAGCTGTGGTGGCGCGCTGCTATGGCCCGACCCCGGAGCTTCGGAGGCTCCAGCCGCAGGCCTGGTGGACGGTAACATCGGGAGCTCGCGGGTCCCTGGTGGGAGACCGCTTATCGGAGCTTCCGCAACGGCAACTTCTCCCGCCCGAGTTGCGGGGTTGAAAATGACCTGGAGCGGGGCCTTACATCGCCCGGCGCAGCTTTAATGGCCACGGGACTTGTTAGCGTCCGCCGGGGGCTCCTCAACATCAAGACCTGGAGCGCGGTCTTGCATCGCCCGGCGCGGCCTTAATGGCCGCGGGACTTATTTACCATCGCCCGCCGGGGGTTTTGACTTTGACATCGGGAGGAGAATGGGGAGTGCAGGGGAGAGATAAGACTTTGCCTTCCATCACAGTGAGGAGGAGATTCACTGTGATGGATGTTTGTGTAAATTGTGTTGTGTCTTGGTTCTTTTCTTGTTGTATGACCTTTTTTCCAGAACTGTGGTTGTTCTTTTAAGTACTTCTTGGCAAACTGTAACCTGGCCATCCTATTTTTGCGACTAACCAGTGGTTTGCATCTTGCAGTGTGCCCTGTGTATTTCTGTTTGTTCACGAAGTCTTCTGCAGACAGTGGTCATTGACAAATCCACACCTCTCCTGAAGAGTGTTTCTGATCTGTCGGACAGGTGTGTGAGGATTTTTCCTTATTATAAAGAGAATTCTTCTGTCATCTGCTGTGGAGGTCTTCCTTGGCCTGCCAGTCCAGGGCTCGGAATTAGCGGTTGCCCGGGTGCCATTGACCACTCAAAATGCAGCCGGGCAACCTAAATGCCGACTCATTTTGCCCGGCTTGGCAATCAAATGCTGGTTTATACCGATAGACACAAAAAACTGGAATAACTCCGCGGGTCAGGCAGCATCTCTGGAGAATAGGAACGTGACGTTTCGTGTCGGCGGCTGTATTCGTCTAGTATCTTTGATTGCGGGGCAAAGACACTAGGTGCGTGGTGACGAAGGGTCGGAACGCGAATGACGGGCCCCGAGCAGCGACAGCAGCGGCAACAGCGGCCCCATCGCCTCCTCCTCCGCACCCCGCCCGGCGCAAAGAACCTCCCTCTCCCTCTCTCCCTCTCCCTCCTCCCAGCCTCGGCGTGCGGGAGGGGTTGTGAAAGTACCGTTGGCGGATTTGCAAGCAGCGGCCGCTATTGCCCTGATAACGGCCACTGCTTGCAAATCCGCCAACGGCGCTTTCACAACCCCTCCCGCACGCCGAGGCCGAGAGGAGGGAGGGGGAGGCGGAGGCCTCCTTCCGCCGTCTGAAGCAGCTGCACGACAGAGCTGCACAGCTCGGCCCCGCACCTTCCTGTTGGCTGGCGGTGTCGAGGAGGCGGCGACACTTTGGCGTTGAACAGGGATGGCTAAGGCAGCGGGGCGATGTTGTCTGAGGAGCGCTGACCTTCCTTCCTCCCCACCTCTTCTGCACCTTCCACCCACCCTCTCTCTCTTTCTCTCTCTTGTACGCCCCCCCCCCCCCCACCCCTTTTATCCCGGGACCCCTCCTCTCCATCCCGCACTGATCCCCATTCCCTCCTCTATTCAGTCCTCACTGACATCCCCTGTGCTCCCCTCCCCATCTACCCCCCCCCCCCCCCCCCAATCTATTCATCACCCTACCCACCTCGCATTGATTCTCCTGCCACCATCCTACACTGGCCCCCCAATTCATCCTGTACTGACCCCCCTTCCCATCCATCCTGCACTTCCCCCCCATTCATACTGCACTGATCCTCCCATTCATCCCGTACTTACCCACCCTCCATTTACCCTGCACCAAGCCCCCCATCCACCCTGTAGTGATCTACCCATTCATCCTGTTCTGATCCCCTCATGCATCCTGTACTGATCCCCTCATTCATCCCGTACTGATCCCCCAATCATCTTTTACTGACCCCCCATCCATCCTGTACTGATCCCCTCATGCATCCCGTACTGATCCCCCATTCATCCTATACTGAACCCCTCATTCATCCTGTAGTGATCCCCCATTCATCCTGCACAGACCCTCCGATCCACACTGTCCTGACTGCCCCCCCCCCCCCCCCCCCAATTCATCCTGTACTGATCCCCCCCATTCATAGAAACATAGAAAATAGGTGCAGGAGTAGGCCATTCGGCCCTTCGAGCCTGCACCGCCATTCAATATGATCATGGCTGATCATCCAACTCAGTATCCTGTACCTGCCTTCTCTCCATACCCCCTGATCCCTTTAGCCACAATGGCCAAATCTAACTCCCTCTTAAATATAGCCAATGAACTGGCCTCAACTACCTTCTGTGGAGAGAATTCCAGAGATTCACCACTCTCTGTGTGAAAAATATTTTCCTCATCTCAGTCCTAAAAGATTTCCCCCTTATCTTTAAACTGTGACCCCTTGTTCTGGACTTAAACTGTGACCCCTTGTTCTGGACCTGTGCTGACCCTTCCCCCCCCCCCCCCCCCCCCCCCCCCCCCCAATCCATCCTGTACTGATCCCCCCCCCCCCCATTCAAGAAGAATGGGGGGAACAGTTTGAAGAAGGGCCTTGACCGAAACGTTGCATATTTCCTTAGCTCCATAGATGCTGCCTCACCTGCTGAATTTCTCCAGCATTTTTGTCTACCCCCCTTCCTCCTGTACTGATCCCCCCCCCCATCCTTCCGTACTGAACCCCCATTCAACACCACTGACATCTCCCCTCACAATTTTACATACTCCAACCAACACGTACTAATTCATCTGCCTCAATCCATCCATTCCGCACCGACTGCCTTCTCAAACCCCCCACCGCCATCTATCCACCCCGCACTGATTCACACACCCCCTGACCCTATTGTGCTTCATGGTCTTCAGAGCGAACATTGACTAAGTTTGATAACGGAATGCAATCAAATGTATTTTAATTCCCAATGTTATTATTTGTTTTGACACCTTTAAACATATTACCAAAAGAACATTTGCTGCAGTTTTGTCCTTTGGCCATCTCTTGTCAGTTAGTGTAATGTTTAACCTGTCAGATGGGTATAGTCGGTTTTAACAGCTATTATCATAAAATGCCTTTAAAAATGTCCTTGCAACCTGTATATTTTGTTATGGATAAATTATGTGGGAAGCTGAGTGTTTCTGTGCCAATAGCAATAGCATGCTATGGCCATGTCATGGTAATTTTCGATCCTTCACAGAAAACGTGCTTGCATCAATTGCAATGTGTATAAAGAGTTGAGATATTGTATTATAATTTTGCTGCATGTCATTGCGGTATATATAATGTCTTGATTGGTGAATATGTTTAGTTTGTGACTTTATTTGAAGCAGAAATAATATGTGAATGTAGACAAAATTGCTGGAGAAACTCAGCGGATGCGGCAGCATCTATGGAGCGAAGGAAATGGGCAACGTTTCGGGCCAAAACCCTTCTTCAGACTGATGGGTTTCGGCCTGAAACGTTGCCTATTTCCTTCGCTCCATAGATGCTGCTGCACCTGCTGAGTTTCTCCAGCACTTTTGTCTACCTTCGATTTTCCAGCATCTGCAGTTCCTTCTTGAACATAATACAGGTGCACAACCTTTTATCCGGAGTTCCGGAAACCGAAAAGCTCCGAAAACCGGACATTTTTTCCAGGATGTCGGCGCCAAACATGACCCGAAACGACCCACGGTCAACCCAGGTCTGTACTACTGTAGCGGCTGCCTCCTCCCCGGAGACCGGGGAGACACTTAAACATCTGTAAATCATTGCTTAAATGTTAGTCAGTTAGTTTGGAGGGCTTTTATGTGAAGTGGGGGGGGTGTTGGGAGTCGGCAGCCACAGCGCTGGAATACCAGCGGGGAGCGGGCAATGCCTTACCGGGTCGCCGTGCAGTAAGCTCCGGAGCGCTGTGGCCGCCGACTCCCAACATCGCGGAGCTGGGGCTGCGGGCGTCCGGCCGCGGGCGGCGCCGGTTGTAGCTCCGACCCCGGCAACTCTACCCCTGGCTGCGCTCCAAATCCAGCGCCGCTCGCGGCCGGACGCCCGCAGCCCCAGCTCCGCGATGTTGGGAGTCGGCGGCCACAGCGCTCCAGAGCTTACCGCACGGCGACCCGGTAAGGCATTGCCCGCTCCCCGCTGATATCCCAGCGCTGTGGCTGCCGACTCCCAACATCGCGGAGCTGGGGCTGCGGGCGTCCGGCCGCGGGCCGCGCTGGATTTGGAGTGCCGCGCAGCCAGGGGTAGAGTTCGCCGGGGTCGGAGCTCTAACCGGCGCCGCCCGCGGCCGGACGCCTGCAGCCCCAGCTCCGCGATGTTGGGAGTCGGCGGCCACAGCGCTCCGGAGCTTACTGCACGGCGACCTGGTAAGGCATTGCCCGCTCCCCGCCTCTCCGACCAGGTAGGGAACTAAGAATTAAAGTTTCCCCCTTCACCCCCCCCCACCACATAAAATCCCTCCAAACTAACTGACTAACATTTAAGCAATGATTTACAATGATTCCCCGGTCTCCGGGGAGGAGGCAGCCGCTCCAGACTTTTCAAGCCGCCCGTGCTACCTACCTAATCTACGCTAAGAATCTTCCATTCCGAAATCCGAAAAATTCCGAAATCCGAGAAGTGTCTGGTCCCAAGGCTTTCGGATAAAAGGTTGTGTACCTGTATGTGAATGCTTCATTGAGCATAATTCCAACTGGTAACTACGCACTTCGTCCAAGCACATTATTACACGTTTTGCAAACCGTCTTAAATGACCACCTAAACTGTCATTTGGCAACCTAAAAAGCTGTCAAGGTTGCCTGGCTGGCAACAGGGAAAAAAAGTTAAGCGAGAGCCCTGCAGTCCCTTTGCAATTAGTAAGCTCACCAGTGCTCTCTTTCTTCTTAATGATGTTCCAAAGAGTTGATTTTGGTAAGCCTAACATTTTGCCGATGTCTGACAGTTTTATTCTTGTTTCTCAGTCTCATAATGGCTTATTTGACTTTCATTGGCACAACTTTGGTCCTCCTGTTGATAAACAGCAATAAAAGTTTCCAAAGGTGATGGAAAGACTGGCGGAAAGACTAGGTGCTGAGAGCTCTCTTATACCTGCATTAAGGAGGCACACCTGAGCAACTACAAACACCTGTGAAGCCATGTGGCCCAAACATTATAGTACCCTGAAATGGAGAGACTATGTATAAACACTGCTGTAATTTCTACATGGTGAAACCAAAATGTATAAAATCTCACCATGTGCACTTTAACCACATGTGATTTTTTTTTTTCTTTCACAAATCTTAAATTGTGGGGTACAGTGGCAAATAAATAAATGATGGGTATGTGTCGGCATCAATTCCTGCATGGATACTGAATGGGATTGTATGTGGTCTGAAGAATAAAGTGCAATTGCAATCTTAACATTATATAACTTATATATCTAAAAATTACCTTTAACTTTTTAGATGACATTGTACATAAAGGAGACCTTAGCATCCAGGAAGAGAAAGGAGATTCAATTGTTGAATCACCAAGTCCTGAAGGAAAAAAGGAAGAGCCATCTCTTGGGCCCAACTGTTATTATGATAAAACAAAATCATTCTTTGATAATATTTCTACTGAGCCAAAGACAAGGTAAAGCTTGAGCTGTTTAATATATTTGTGATAAATTAAATTGAAGTGAGTGAAATTCTTTGCATTCCTAATGATATAAACTTGCCTTTTAATATGCCGTTAAATGTTTGCAGCTTGTGTTTAAAGTTTGAATTTTCATGTAATTTCTCTCTGCTATGGAAGTTATATAAAATTTCAATGTTCTAAATTTGAATTTGTGTCGAGATATTAAGGGAATTAGGAGACAGTATGTTAGTGCAGGAAAGTTGTGCCGAGGTGAAAGAGGAGCTCTGATTTTGTTGAATGGCAGAGCAGATATAAGGGGCCAATGACCTCTTGCCACTTTTTTTGCCTACCCCTTTCCATTTAAGTGAGATGCAAAGGACTGCCTGTCATCCTCTTGGAAGTGAGAGTACTGAGAAAGTTTAAAATCCAGGCTGGGGAACATAATGGAAATTGTAATTTATCTTTATCTGGCCTATGCTGCTGCAGTTTTAATTGGACATAAGATACAGAGCTAATGCACATTTTGGAGGTAAGGAGAGTTGTTGGGAGAGAAGAGAAATGCTTCTTCCTGGGTTAGAGGTGTAGAGGTGTAGAGGTGGATCTCCATATGGAAATGTGAATATGTATTTCTGTTGGGTGAATTCCTAAAAGATGAAAGTCCAATTTATGTTATTTCAGGAAATCAGTGGAAAGCTGGAGTGAAAGCTAAATAGTCAAAATAATCAAGCTATTAAGATGTTGAAATAGTGTCGTAATATTCATTATAACTTAACCGAGTTCTATTATTGTGGTTATCCAAATTTAAATCTAATTAAAAACAGCTGATCTAAATACTGGGTATGTACCATTTAACTGATGCACAGACTATATCGGACATATTATGATTCATTCATAGTCCTAAAAATAGCACTTTGCTTTAACTTTTATTTTGTCTGTTAGTGGAGATGTGTAGTGCTTGTCACAATATTGATCCGAAAATATTGAGAACACAGTCTTTGCACATGATTGCTGATAGCTCAGTACATCTTGTACCTGTATCGCATATATATAACCAATTATTATAAAGCTGCATAGTATCTAGATTTGGCAACAAGCAACAAGATATTGGTCAAAAAGATTAGATGCTTGTTAAAGGGCATTTTTTTTTAAAGGGCAGTTCCTTTTATTAGGAACATTTATGAATTAGTATAATAAGCTGGTGGTGTTTAAGGAAGAGAAGCTGTAGTTTGGGAGTTGTAGTTATGGCTTCTGATAGTGGCGCGTGTTTTAATTTCACAAATGTGTCTGGAATTTGAGTAGGTGACATGTTAAGTGTCTTGCAGAGCTGGTGATTGGGAATGGGTGAGAGGTCATGCAGAGATATGAAGATAAAGGTGAAAGTTTACATTTGAGAATGTATGTACACGTAAATAATTAGTGTAGTGAGCATGGACATCTCGAGTAAGTGGGATTTGATGAAAGTCAAAACATTATCAAGGTTTTGTATGGCAGAGTTGAGGCTGGAGTGAAGGAGGCTGATTTGTCACGCTTCAGAAAACAGTTTTGGCAGCAGTTGAGAAAGCAAGAGCAGAGGCGGATTAATTTACAGATATTGAAGTCGTACTCATAAGGTATGGAAACAGGCCCTTCAGCCCAACTTGCCCAACATGTCCCATCTACACTGGATCCACTTGCTTGTGTTTGGCCCATATCCCTCTAAACATATCCTATCCATGTACCTACCTAATTGTTTCTTAAACATTGCGATAGTCCCTGCCTCAACTACCCCCTCCGGCAGCTCATTCCATACACCCACCACCCTTTGTGTGGAAAAAGTTACCCCTCAGATTCCTATAAAATCCTCCCTCTACATGTTAAACCTAGGCCCTCGATTCTCCTACTCTGGACCAGAAATTCTGTGTATCTACCCGATCTATTCCTCTTATGCTTTTATACACCTTTATAACATCACTGCTCATCCACCATGTGATCTAGGTAACTCCCCATATAACTAGGACCCTCGAGTCCTGGTAACATCCTTGTAAATCTTCTCTGCGCCCTTTCCAACTTAACAACATCTTTCCTATAACATTGGGCCGTAAACTGAACACAACACTCTAAATGCGGCTTCACCAGTGTCTTGTATAACTGCAACATGATCTTCCAACTTCTATACTCAATACTCTGACTGATGACCAATGTGCCAAAAGTATTTTTGACCACCTCATCCACGTGTGACAAGGAACATATTTCAAAGAACTATATACCTGCATTCCTAGATCCCTCCGCTCTACAACACTTCCCAGAGCCATACCATTCACTGTGTAGGTCCTGCCCATTTTATAGATTTTCTAAATGCAACACCTCACATTTCTATGTATTAAATTCCATCAACTATTCCTCTGGCCAACTGATCAAGATCTTGCTGCAATGTTTGACAACCATCTTCACAATACCGTGTCCACTTTTGTATCATCTGCAAACTTATTAATCATGTCATATACATTCTCATTCAAATAATTGATATGGATGTCAAACAGCAATGGGCCCAGCACCAAGCCCTGAAGCACACCGCTGGGCACAGGCCTCCTGTCCAAGAAGCAACCTTCCACCATCATCCTCGGTTTCTCCCAATGAAGCCAATTATGTATCCATTCAGCTATCTCTCCTTGAATCCCATGCAATTGAATAGAAACTGACCACTCAGATTAGGCAGAATCTGTGGAAGAGAAACAGTTAATGTTTCAGATTCCAAAATCCTCCTTAAGTAGTAGAAAAGGGAAAACCAGTTAGATTTCAATAGCGGGGCAGAGATATGTGGAACCACGGGGAAATTTTTGATAGGATGAAATCAAATGACTTAAACTGACAGTTAGAGGCCCCTGTGCTTCTTGTCATTGCTATTGGAAAGATATGGAATATGCTCAGTGGGCCAGATTATCCTAATTGCAATAAACTGAACCAAATGACAATCAGGTTTTAATGCAGACAGTGAATTACCTGTGATTGGAGAATTTGACAGCCCAGACAGAAGAAATGTTCCCCAAACTTTTATTGGGTCTTGTAATAATATAAGAAGCCACAGAGGGAAGTAGGATGGTGACAAAGTAACAGACAGTTGGAAACTTGTGAGGGGGCTTGGGTGTTACTACCCCACACAGCGATCAGCCCGTCAGGACATGAGACTGGGAGACGTTCAAATAGAATGCTTCACCTGGAAAGACTGTTCCTGTCCATGGATGGTGGGAAGGCAGGAAATGAAAGGACTGATGTTGCATCTCCTGTGGATGGTGGGCATGGGAAGACTGGACTGGGGAGTTGCAAGGGTATAATGTCTTGCATGTCAGGAGGGGAGGACAATATAAGTCTTGTGATAGAATCTTATTGGAAATGGTGGAGATATGAAGACGAACTTGTTGATTGTGGAAAGACACAAAATGCTGAAGTAACTCGGCAAGTCAGGCAGCATCTTTGGAGAAAAGGAATAGGTGACGTTTTGGGTCGAAACCCTTCAGATTGAAAGTCACCGGGGAGGGAAACTAGAGGTATGGACAGGTTCTAAACAAAGCGGAGTCGGCGATGAAGACCAATAAAAGGTGGAGCCCACATTGGTTCATTGTTGGCTGTGGAAGAGGTGATAATGAAAAGGATATATGATGTGAACAGTGGAACTGGCAGGACGTCTAGGGTGTGGGAGGGGACGGGAGAGGGGATTGCAGGGGTTACCTGAAATTAGAGAAATCAAAATTCATACCGCTAGGTTGTAAGCTACTCAAGCGTCATGAATGTTAATTTCTCTAATTTCAAGGGTGTGCAGAGGTAGAGTTGCTGTGTTACAGCGCTTTCTGCACCGGAGATCCGGGTTCGAACCCGACTCAGATCTTCGGTTCCCCCCCCCCCCCCCCACACTCCAAAGACATACAGGTATGTAGATTAATTGGCTTTGTGTATGTGTAAATTGTCCCTAATGTGTGTAGGATAGTGTTAATGTGCGGGGTGATTGCTGGTCGGTGCGGACTCGGTGGGCCGAAGGGCCTATTTCCGCACTGTATCTCTAAACTAAACTAAAAATAATCCTGCATTCCCCCTCTTGTCGCCTCTCTCCCACCCTATTCATTCTGCCAGTTCCACTGTTCGCATTCATATATCCCCTCCTTATCACAGTTCTACTTCTTAACACTGGACAGAAGGAAATAGTGAGCTGTGTGGTGCTGGTACACTACAAGAATGAAAGCTTTGCTAACCCATGTCAAAAACATCAGATTTATTGGGTGTTTATTCCTTGTATAAACATTCTAGTTTCATTTTTTCACCGTTAGCATTCCGAAGTTCATTGATTCCTTTCATCCCCCATTTTGCAATAGGCGTACATGGGCTGAAGAAAGAAAGCTTAATACGGAAACGTTTGGAATCTCTGCTAAGTTTCTTCATGGACGAGGTTTCCGTGGAGGCTTTCGTGGTGGGAGAGGCCGTGGAGGCGGGAGAAGAACTTCTTCAATGCCAAGGAATAGTGGCGGCAGCAGGGTTTAGTAAGGTATAGCAGTAGTTTCTGTTTTAGAGAGATACTTGGACTGAATATGATGTACAGAATGCAGTTAATCAAGGGATATGGGGGAAATAGCAGGAACGGGTTACTGATTTTAGATCAGCCATGATCATATTGAATGGCCGACTCCTGCACCTATTTTTCTATGTTTCTAATAACACCTGCTATCACCCATTAACTGATGTTCCTGAACCTTCAATAATTGTTCTAAGTGCAATTCAATTTTTATTGTCATATAAAATGAAACCAAAATCATGGAAACACTCAGTTGATGAGGCACAATTTGTGGAAAGCAAAACGAGATAATCTTTCAGATTGAAGGTCCTTTGTTAAAAATGGGAAAGAGAGAAAGAAAAAGTTCTAGAGAAGATAGGAGAGGACGAAAGGAACTCTTTCCAGAAATGTGTGGCCTGTTGTTTCCACCATTTTCTGATTTGTGTTTTCAGATATCCAGCATTTGCAATCTTTTCATTTACGCTTTCATATTCATTATTTTTGAGCAATTTGACATGAGAGAATAGACCCTTCATTGGAGAAGGCACTGGGACTTAGCACTGAGGGCAATAGTTTTGGGCAGAGAAATACAGTGCAGATACGGCTCCTTCAACCCAACTTGTCCGTGCCGACGAATTTATCTACCCGAGATATTCTGATTTGTCGTTCCACCGTCCTCTTGGAGGAATAGTTGCCCCTCGGGTCCCCTTTAAATCTTCCCCCTCTCGACTCATATCTTCAAACTTTAGACTCCTCTACAATGGGAAGACTGTAACCACTGTATCTATGCCCCTCGTGCCCTTAAGTACCTCCATAGGGTGATTCTCCCTTAGCATCTTGTGCTCCAAGGAGAAAAGCCCCAGCCTATTCAATATCTTTAGCTCAATCCTTCCATTCCCAGTGTGCCTTGTAAGTCTTTCCTGCATCTTTTCCAGATTAACGATATCCTTCCTGCAGCCAGATGACCAGAACAGTACACAATATGTCAGTGTGATATCAGCAATGTCTTGTACCAAATGTAACATAATGCCTGAACTCCTTTAGTCTTTTCCCTGACTGATGAAGGCAAGTGTGCCAAATGCTTCCAACTGCGTAATTTCAGATAATTCTGCATTTAAACCTCTGCACTTTTGTTCTCTCTGAATTATTGGGAAGATGGTTCCCTGAAGGGAAAACTTTAAGATTAAGCTTGAATCCAGTTGCTATGTTATTTTAATATTGCCTTTTAATCTGTCATTTAATTTTCTCCTTGTGATGCCAATCTGAGTGTATTCTTTGATAAACGTTGTGACAAAATGGGTGTTTCAGGAGCATTGGTCTATCATCCTAGCTTCTAACTATTGATGGGTTTCTGTAAGATCCAGATTCAAGCCGAGCTGAGACTTGGAGAATGCCAGTCTGTCAAGCTGTAAAAGTCATTGGTTAAATGAATTTAGGAGTTCCTTGTGACTGTTTATACTGCAGTGGCAAGAATGGTTTTGCAGAATATCAACAGAGCTAGATATAAATGAACTATATCAGGAATTGCAAGGAAGCTTTTATGTAGCTAAAAAAACTTTTTAATTTATTTAGTTTAGATATACAGCATGGAAACATCTTCGGCCCATCGATCATCCGTTCACAACATTTCTATGTTATCCCACTTTCTCATCCACTACACACTAGGGACAATTAACAGAGGCAAATTAACCTACAAACCCTCATGTCTTTGGTACAATGCAGATTTTGTACAGTACTTTGGTATTCAGACACTTTTTCCACATTTTGTTACGTTACAGCCTTACTTTAAAATGGATCACATTTTTTTTTATCATCAGTCTACTCGCAATACCCAAGAATGAAGAAGCAAAAACAGGTGTTTAGACATTTTTGCAAAGTAATTAAAAATAAATAACTGAAATATCACATTTACATAAGTATTCAGACCCTTTGCTAGTTGAGCTTAGGTTAATCCTGTTTCCATTGATTATCCTTGAAATGTTTCTACAACTGGATTGGAGTCCACCGGTGGTAAATTAAATTGATTGGACATGATTTGGAACCTCTCTATATAAGGTTCCACAGTTGACAGTGCATGTCAGAGCAAAAACCAAGCCATGAAGACGAAGGAATTGTCTGTCGACCTCTGAGACACAGATCTGGGGAAGGGTATTAAAATAATTTCTGCAGCATTGCAGGTCCCGGAGAGCACAGTGGCCTCCATCATTCTTAAATAGAAGAACTTTGGAACCACCAGGACTCTTCATATAGCTGAGCAATCGGGGGAGAAGGGCCTTGGTCATGGAGGTGACCAAGAACCCGATGGTCACTCTGACAGAGCTCCAGAGTTTCGCTGTGGAGATGGGAGAACCTTCCAGAAGAACAACTATATCAGTAGCACTCCACCAATCAGGCCTTTATGGTAGAGTGGCCAGACGGAAGCCACTCCTCAGTAAAAGGCACATGACAGCCCGCTTGGAGTTTGCCAAAAGACACCTAAAGGACTCTCGGACCATGAGCAACAAGATTCTCTGGTCTGATAAAACCAAGATTGAACTCTTTGACCTGAATGCCAAGCGTCACGTCTAGAGGAAACCAGGCACCGCTCATCACCTGGCCAATACCATACCTATGGTGAAGCATGATGGTGGTAGCATCATGCTGTAGGGATGTTTTTCAACGGCAGGAGCTGGGGGACTAGCCAGGATCGAGGGAAAGATGAACGGAGCAAAGTACAGAGAGATTCTTGATGAAAACCTGCTCCAGAGCATTCTGGACCTCAGACTGGGCATAGGTTCACCTTCCAACAGGACAACTTTCCTAAGCACACAGCCAAGACAACGCAGGAGTGGCGTCGCAACAAGTCTGTGAATGTCCTTGAGTGGCCCAGAGAGAGCCCGGACTTGAACCAGATCGAACATCTCTGGCGGAACCTGAAAATAGCTTTGCATTGACGCTCCCCATCCAACCTGATAGAGCTTGAGAGGATCTGCAGAGAAGAATGGGAAAAATTACCCAAATACAGATGTGCCAAGCTTGTAGCGTCATACCCAGTAAAACTTGCGGCTGTATTCGCTGCCAAAGGTGCCTCAACAAAGTACTGAGTAAAGGGTCTGAATACTTATGTAAATGTGATATTTCAGTTATTACTGTTTAATTACTTTGCAAAAATTTCTAAACACCTGATTTTGTTTTTTTAATTATGGGGTATTGTGTGTAGATTGATGATAAAAAAAAAAGAATTTAATCCATTTTAGAATAAAGCTGTAACGTAACAAAAAATGGAAAAAGTGAAGGGGTCTGAATACTTTCTGAATGCACTGTATGTGGGAGGAAACCTGAGCACCCGGAGGAAGCCCAAGCGTTCATAGAGAGAATGTGCAAACTGCAGAGATGGCACTCGAGGTCAGGATCAAACCCACGTCTTGGGTGCTGTGAGGCAGTAGTTCTACTGGCTCCACCACTAATTGCTGATTGTAAAACAGTCTTGTGCACTATTTCATTTTTGATTGTTGAATGACTGATAAAAATCACATTCTCTCATGTGGCTATCCAGTGATAGAAGGCATAGCCCATTGTAGTTTATAGATGACTGTGTATCTGAGGCAGCATATGAATTACTAAATTGTAGATATAGTCATTAAATAGCTAGGATCCCAGACAACTTGTGTGACAGTGCCTAGTCTTTCTCAGTAAAAGGAAAATGGAGCATTTTCAATTATCAGCATGCTGCCTAGCCTGTTGTAACAACATTAATTAAATCGTAGTTTTATAAACTACTAAAATAAAATGCTCATGAATTGAATGGTGGAAACTTTTGTAAAGATTGAACAGCTAGAAATGTGTAATGGCCATAACTCTTGTAACTTTTCTCAGGTTTGGGGTCAGTTTAGATTTAGAGCACGGAAACAGGCCCTTCAGCCTAAACCATCAACGCCCATATACTCAACTCCCATTTGCCTATGTTTGACCCATGTCTCTCAAACTTTCCAATACATGTACCTGTCCAAATTGTTGATCAATTCTGAAAGCAATATATATTTATAGACTGATTGACAGGAAGGATTAGGTGTCCTATATACTGTAAGTTTCTGTCAGGCCAAGGATTCTGCTAGAATGTG
Source organism: Amblyraja radiata (assembly GCF_010909765.2). Lineage (NCBI taxonomy): Eukaryota > Metazoa > Chordata > Chondrichthyes > Rajiformes > Rajidae > Amblyraja > Amblyraja radiata. The sequence goes on from NC_045978.1 coordinate 29,265,249, forward strand.
TCCAGTAATCAAATATATAATTTAATTCTCAGAGAATTGAGCAATGGCCATTATTTTAAAAAAAACATACATAGAAACATACATAGAAAATAGGTGTTGGAGTAGGCCATTTGGCCCTTCGAGCCTGCACCGCCATTCAATATGATCATGGCTGATCATCCAAATCTTCAAAAACATCTTCAATATCATTGTATCTCAAACATCTCCAATGTATTAACCTTGCTTCTATGAATATTGTTAGTTTGTGATCTTTTTTAGGATGATTTTAAGTTATTTTATACCCTCTTCTTACCCCAAACTTGAAATGGGGAGGGTGAAGGAGATTTACTTGAGTTTATTTGGTTGTGTTTAAGTTAGCATAAACATTGATTGCCGAGATCATTTTAAGTTGCAATGACATCACCAAATCGTATCTTACAGTATTTGCCTTTTCCTTTGTGAAATGGATAAAATACATAAATGCAGAGCACAGCATTGTTTCCTAAAAGTATGCTTTTTGTATTACTGTGTTTTTTTTTTTAAAGCAGACATAGCTTTTTTTTAAAGCAGGCATAGATGAAAACATGGTGATTTTGTGCTTGCATCAGACTAATTTTGCTTCCTTTTTCATTTCAGAAACTGCTGAGAAGAGTGGGTTTTTTTGATTTTGTGTGTGTGTGTGTATGCACAAAAGAATTGGCACTACGCATGTTACTTGTGAACTAATGGAAATACATCTTTGTTTGAATAAACCCAAAGGAGTAACTGGCAAGCTAGTTGTAAAATACTGCTTCTGATATTCTGTCAATTAAGTTTTGTATTGACATTTTGAGCTCCTTTACGCAGGAGATGAATGTTTTTTTTGGTTTAACTGTTTAACAGGTGAAGAAATGATTGTGTGAAACGGGCTTGTTTACACGGTTGTGCAGGGAAAGCTTAATTTATTATTTTGAACAGTACTCTGTTCTAACTTGCTAAATATAGTTAGGATTGACACCAACCCTCTATCAGCGTAAGAAAAATATCTTGTATCTTGAGTATAAACATTTCTCACCCATGCAGATTAACACCAAATTCATATGGTACTGAAAGTTAAAACTTGTCTGTAATGAGGGTATAATGAATAATAGTAAACAGATATGGCATGAGGTTATCGTGCTTCTTGTCTGCACTTGGATTTGAGTAACTTTTTTTTAAGCATCTTTCACAGTTTAAAACTTATTTGCTATATCCTTGTAATTGAAAGAATTGTAACCAATGGCTTATTTTCAAGTGCTTTCTTAAGTTTACAAAGTTGGGAATTGCTTTTCATTTTAACCTCGTGTATTTGCAAGGGTGAAAATGACCTTTAATCGTACATTTGGCTGACACAGTATTTTATATTGGTACCGTGTTCTGATTCCTGGAGATCTGTTATAGGTCAGCTGGCTTTGTGCTTGCATAGTGCTAAACTCGATGTCCTCAATTTCTTAGATTTAATCCAGTTCGTGTTCATTGTGGACTTGTTTAAAAAAAATTGAGCTGAATTTGCATCTGTGTGCTACAAGACTGCTTAGGAATGTTGATTTCCTAGAATTAATTATATTGTACCACTATAAAATACTATAAATGAACACAATTTGAAATCCGTTTGGACATGAATGCCAGCTTAGATGGTGTAAATAATCACAACGGACTTTCATCAAGAAGCCTTCAACATGAGCCGCAGTGTTTATTGATAATGAAGTTTGTGATAAGCCAATGAAAGCCAACTGCTAAGAAGAATTATTTCCATGCCATCGATTGATTCTTAAAATTTCCTGGGATGTAGCATGTGCATAAGTATAGTTGATTTTTGTCTGGCAAACATCCAATTTATGAATGTGCTGGACTTGTATTTCTGTGAAACATTTGAGCTCTTTTCTCCATGCTATAAGTACCAAGAATTGCATGGAATACCAGATATGAAACTCATTTGGACATTCACTGCCGTGTGCAGACTAAATAATTATTTTGAAAAATGTACAGAAGTGATCTGTATAAAGCTAACATTTTGACCGATATCTATAGATGTTTGAATATGTTGTATCATTTTTTTTTTTCATTTAAAACATCTTGGCACTTGTTGATCTGGGAAGAGATCACTGCCTTTGGTGGATTCATTGTTCAGGATGCAAGCCTGTTAATGTGCACACTTTTTGAAAATTTGAAGACTGACATGTCACAAAGCCATGGTAACTGCACTCTTGTAGCAATAAATTGTGTGAAATACACTTTAACATTGGGCAAATTTCCCAGTGATTTAATAAATGATAAGCAAAGAGTGTTCTTGTCTTATTTTTAGGACTTTACCATGCTTAACCTAAGTTATTGCCTTTTTAGTGTCATTGATTGTAAATGTCCTCACAAAAGGTGGACCCTTTAGCTCTAGCTTCCTACTACAAATCAATGCAATCCTCATTCTTTAGGAAACGGGGGTTCCCCCCTTCCATTATAGATGAGGCTCTCACTAGGGTCTCCTCAATATCCCGCAGCTCCGCTCTTACTCCCCCCATTCGTAACAAGGACAGTCCCCCTTGTCCTCACCTTCCACCCTAGCAGCTGTCGCATACATCATATAATCCTCCAACATTTTTGCCACCTCCAACGGGATCTCACTACTGGCCACATCTTCCCGTCTCCACCCCTTTCCACAGAGACCGTTCCCTCAAATTCCCTGGTCAACTTGTCCCTTCCCACCCAAACCATGCCTTCCCCAGGTACTTTCCCCTGCAATGGCAGGAGATGCAACTGCTGTCCCTTTACCTCCTCCCTCGACTCCATCCAAGGACCCAAAGTCTTTCCAGGTGAGGCAGAGGTTCACTTGCACCTCCTCCAACCTCATCTACTGTGTCTACATCGGCGAGACCAAGCGCAGGCTCGGCGATCGTTTCACTGAACACCTCCGCTCAGTCCATTTTAACCAACCTGATCTCCCGGTGGTTCAGCATTTCAACTCCCATTCCCAATCTGACATTTCTGTCCTGGGCCTCCTCCATTGTCAGAGTGAGGCCCAGTACAAATTGGAGGAACAGCACCTCATATTTCGCTTGGGTAGTTTACACTGTACACCCCAGCGGTATGAACATTGACTTCTCTAACTTCAGATAGTCCTTGCTTTCCCTTTCCCAGTTCTCCCACTAGTCTTACTGTCTCCGCCTACATTCCATCTTTGTCCCGCCCCCTCCCTTGACGTCATTCTGAAGAAGGGTCTCAACCTGAAACGTCGCCTATTCCTTCTCTCCAGAGATGCTGCCTCACCCGCTGAGTTACTCCAACATTGGGGTGGGAGATTGCAACCTTCACGTGGTCCGCCCTGTTTCAATGAATGCAATCAACTTGGCGTACACAATCAAATAGAACAAGATGTCCTACAACTTTAGCCTGTGCATGCAATGCGCAAGAAGAAGACTCCAGCATTTTGTGTTTACCTTTGATTTAAACCAGCATCTGCAGTTCTTTCTTACAGAGTTGTTCTAGTCACATCTACAATAAGAGGCCCATTTTCTGTTGGGTGTCATCCGAGTTGCATTACAGTTATCCACCTTTATGTGGTTATGTAACGGTAAAAAAAAAAGGGGTCCACATTGGTTTGAACACTGTATTGGATTTGAGTAAGAGCATGAATCCCAAACAAGTTTGAGATTTATTTTTAAAATGTAGCTGTATTGGAGGAATGCCGATTTATTGTTGTAACAGAACTAGTTCGCTAATTTCCATTGAGATTGGGACTATGACCAAATCTAACTCCACATCTATGCCAACATTAACTGAAGGCATAAGAAACTACGGAAACAGGAATCTTGAGTAAAACACAGTGCTGGCAGAACTCTGGGTCAGGCACTATCTGTGGGAGGGAATGGACAATTGAAGTATGGGGATAGAAATCTTCTTTAGTTCCACCAGCACTTTGTGTTTTGCCCAATATTAATTGGGCTGCCTTCTGCACAAATTACAATATAGTTGGAGCCCTTGAGATGATGATGCTACTTTATTGTCACTTGTACCTAGCTAGGCGCAGTGAAATTCTTTGTTTTAGTGTACATCTAACTATCTATATCTATTCTATCTATTATTATATAAAACTGAGTGTGTGTGTCTGCCTGACTTGTGGCTGCCAGCCTTTAATTCGTTGCTACGCCAACACCAGACGCAGAATCGCCGAGATTTTTTCCATTTCGGTAGATTTCACTTTTCATTCCGAGTATCCACTCCTGATTAAATTTTGTCGTGTTTATGTACATATTTTTAATAACCCCACCCCCCTTACCTCTCCCCCCTGCCCCCATCCCCCTACCCCTCTGTCCCTCTTCCACCACTCCCCCTACCCCTCCCTCCCCACTTCCACTTCTCTCCCCTTTACCCCACCCCTCTCCGTCCCCCACCCCTCTCTCTCCCCTCTCACCCCCCACCCCTTCCCCTCTGTCCCTCTTCCACCACCCCTCCCTCCCCACTCTTCCACTTCTCTCCCTCCCCACTATTTCCCCTCTCTCCCCCCAACCCCCCTCCCTCCACAATCTTCCCCCTCCCTCCCCTACCCCATCTCCCTCCCCCATCCCCCACACCTCTCTCCCCCTCCCCATCGCTCTCTCCTCCCCCTCTCCATCTCGCTCTCCTCAGCCCTCTCCCTCTCCTCCCCTCCTCCCACCCCCATCCCCTCCCTCCCCTTTTCTCACTCTCCCCACCCCGTCTCCTTCTCCCCCGCCCTCCCCCCACCTGTGTGTTTGGGGGAGGTTAGTGTGTGTGTGATGCCGCAGCCCCCCCCCCCCCCCCCCCCGCAAACGCGCGTTGGTGAAACAGACCCAACGGGTCAACACTTGGTCTAGTTATTATATAAAAGTCTGTGGCTGCCTGCCTGTCTTGTGGCTACCAGCCTTTGATTCGTTGCTACGCCAACACCAGACGCAGAATCGCCGAGATTTTTTCCATTTAGGTAGAGATTTCACTTTTCATTCTAAGTATCCACTCCTGATTAAATTTCGTCGTGTTTATGTACACATTTTTAATAAAATCCTTCTCCCCACCCCCCCAAAATTTCAAAAGAAAACCGGCTTCTCACCCATAGAATGTTGGTGAACGTTCCATCGTGTGATGTCACAATGCCCAATGCTCACAGATGTCCAATCGGAATGGATCCATTTACACATGCCTTTGCAGCAGCCCCAGCACCAGCCCACCCCCGCAGCCTGTGTCGAAGCGCGTCATCACGTGTGTGGGAATAGAGAAAGAGGATTGGGGGTGAAAGGGAATGGGGAACAGATGGACTGTCCCTACCCCTCCCCCTTCCACTCTCCCTCCCCACTATATCCCCTCTTCCCACCCCTCTCCCCCTCCCTCCCCACTCTTCCCCTTACTTCACCCCCTTCCCTTACACCTCTGTCCCTCTTCCACCACTCCCCCGACCCCGCTCCCCGTCTCTCTCTCCCACTTCCACCACTCCCCCCTCCCTCCCCATTCTTCCACTTATCTCTCCCCATCTCCCTCCCCACTCTGCCCCCCCCTACCCCTCTCCCCCTCCCTTCACACTCTTCCCCCTCTCCTTCCTCCCACCCCTCCATCCTCCCCACCCTTTCTCCTCTCCCCCTCCCCCCACCCTCTCACACACCCTCCCGCACCCCTCTCTCCTCTCTTTCTCCCCTCCCTCTCTCCTCACCCCTCTCCCTCCTCCCACCCCACCCCGCTCTCCTCCCACCTTTCCCCCCTACCCATCTCTGCCTCTTCCACCTCTGCCCCTCTTCCGCAGTCTTACCCTCCCCCTCCCTCACCACTATTCCCCCTCTCCTCCTCCCATCCCACTCTTCCCCCGCCCCCCTACCACTCTTCCGCTCCCTCCACACTCTTCCACCTCTCTCCCCTTCCCCCTCTCCCTCCTCCTTCCCTTCCCTCTCTCCCTTTCCCCCACCCCTCCCCCACTCTCCTACCCTTCCCCCCTCTCCATCTCCCTCTCTCCTCACCCCTCCCACCCCCTCTCTCCCCCCTTCCTGCCCTCCCCGCTCTCCTCACTCTCCTCCCCCTCCCCCTCTCTCCCCCTACCCCGCTCTCCTATCCCTCCCAAATCTCTCCCGTTTCCTCCTCCCCTCTCCCCTCCCTCCCCTTTTCTCACCCTCCCCTCTCCCCACCCCGTCTCCCTCTCCCCCGCCCTCCCCCCACCTGTGTGTTTGGGGGGAGGTTAGTGTGTGTGTGATGCCGCAGCCCCCCCCCCCCCCCCGCAAACGCGCGTTGGTGAAACAGACCCAACGGGTCAACACTTGGTCTAGTTATTATATAAAAGTCTGTGGCTGCCTGCCTGACTTGTGACTACCAGCCTTTGATTCGTTGCTACGCCAACACCAGACGCAGAATCGCCGAGATTTTTTCCATTTAGGTAGAGATTTCACTTTTCATTCTAAGTATCCACTCCTGATTAAATTTCGTCGTGTTTATGTACACATTTTTAATAAAATCCTTCTCCCCACCCCCCCAAAATTTCAAAAGAAAACCGGCTTCTCACCCATAGAATGTTGGTGAACGTTCCATCGTGTGATGTCACAATGCCCAATGCTCACAGATGTCCAATCGGAATGGATCCATTTACATATGCCTTTGCAGCAGCCCCAGCACCAGCCCCACCCCCGCAGCCTGTGTCGAAGCGCGTCATCACGTGTGGGAATAGAGAAAGAGGATTGGGGGTGAAAGGGAATGGGTAACAGATGGACTGTCCCTACCCCTTCCACTCTCCCTCCCCACTATATCCCCTCTTCCCACCCCTCTCCACACTGTTACCCATCCCTCCCCTACTCCATCCCTCCCCCACACCTCTCTCCCCCTCCCCATCCCTCTCTCCCCATTCTTCTCTCCCCCTCTCCATCTCCCTCTTCTCCCTCCCCCATCCCTCTCTCCCCTACCCCTCTTCCGCACTCTCTCCCTCACCACTATTTCCCCTCTCTCCCCCTCCCATCCCACTCTTCCCCGTCCCCTACCACTCTCCCCCTCCCTCCACACTCTTCCAACTCTCTCCCCTTCTCCCTCTCACCCCTTCCCCCTCCCCCACCCCACTCTCATCCTCCCCTTCCCTCCCACCCCTCTCCCTCCTCCCCTCCCACCCCTCTCCCTCCTCCCATCTCCCCCCACCCCCTTCCCCTCCCTCTTGCACCACTCCCCGCTACCCATTTCCCACCCCTACCCCTCTTCTTCCTGCCCTCCCCGCTCTCCTCCCACTGCCCACTCTCCTCCTCCTCCCCCCCATCCCCCCTCTCTCCCCCTACCCCGCTCTCCTCTCCCTTCCAAATCTCTCCCGTTTCCTCCTCCCTCTCTCCCCTCTTCTCACCCTCCCCTCTCCCCACCCCGTCTCCCTCTTCCCCCCCTCCCCCCACCTGTGTGTTTTGGGGTGGTTAGTATGAGTGTGATGCCGCAGCCCCCCCTCCCCCTCCCCTTTCCCTCTCTCCCTCACCCCCTTCCCCCACGTCTCTCCCCCTCCCTCCACACTCTTACCCCTACCCCATCTCCCTCCTCCCCATCCCTCCCCCACACCTCCCTCCCTCCCCCTCCCCCATCCCTCTCTCCTCACCCCTCCTCCTCCAACCCCCATCCCTCTCTCCCCCCCTTCTCTCCCCCTACCCCCTTCCCTCCCCCACCCCTTTCCCTCTCTCCCCCACCCCTTTCCCCCTCCCCACTCTTCCCCCTCCATCCGCACTCTACCCCCTACCCCACCTCCCTCCTTGCCTCCCTCCCCCACACCTCTCTCCCCCTCCCCTCTCTCCTCGCCTCACCCACCCCCTCTCCATCTCCCTCTCCTCACCCCTCTCCCATCCCTCTCAACCACCCCCTTCCCTCTCTCCCCTTGCCCCCTACCCCCCTGTCGCTTTTCCACCACTCTCCCTACCCCTCCCTTCACACTCTGCCACTTCTCTCCCCTTACCCCACCACTCTCCCCCCCCCACCCCTCTCTCTCCTCCTCCCTTCCCTCTTTCCACTTCCCCTGCCCCTCTTCCACCACTGCCCCTGTCCCTCTTCCACCACTCCCGCTACCCCTCTCCCCCTCCCTCCCTCCCCACTCTTCCACTTCACTCCCCCCCTCCCCCTCCCACTCTCCCTCCCCACTCTTTACCCTCTCCATCCCCCTCTCCCCCTCCCATCCCACTCTTCCCCCACCCCCCTACCACTCTCCCCCTCCCTCCACACTCTTCCCCCTCTGCCTTCCCTTCCCTACTCCCCCTCCTCCCTCTCTCCCCTTCCCCCACCCCTCCCTCCCCCTCCTGCCCCCACCCCCATCCCTCTCTCCCCCACCCCTTCACTCTCTCCCCCCCACCCCCCTCCATCTCTCCCCCGCCCTCTACCCCTGTCCCTCTTCCACCACCCCCTACCCCTCTCCCCCCACTCTTTCCCTTCTCTCCCTCCCCCACCCCTCTCTCCCCCCTCCCTTCCCCCTCGCTCCCCCACCCTTTCCCCTACGCCCCTGTCCCTCTTCCACCACTCCCCCTACCCCTCTCCCCCTCCCTTTCTCCCTCTTCCACCACTGCCCCCTACACCTCTCCCCCTCCCTCCCCATTCTTCCACTTATCTCCCCCACCCACCACCCATCTCCCTCCCCACCCCTCTCTCTCCCCCCTCCCTCTCCCCCCCTCCCTTCCCTCTCCCTCCCCACTCTACCTCCTCTCTCCACTCTCCCCCTCCCTCCACACTCTTCCTCCTCTCTCCCCCCTACCCCTCTCCCCCTCCCTCCACACTCTTCCCCCTTTCCCTCCTCCCTCCCCTCCATCCTCCCCTCCCTCTCTCCTCTCCCACCCTCTTTCCCCCCTACCCCCACCTTCTCTCACCCCCTCTCGCACACCTCTCTCCTCCTTCCCTCCCACCCCTCTCCCTCCTCCCCTCCCACCCCCTCTCTCCCCACCCCTCTTCACCCCCATCCCCTTCACCTCTCTCTTGCATCACGCCCCGCCACCCCTCCCCTCTCTCCTCCCACTCTCCTCCCCCTTCCCAGCCCCCTCTCACTCCCCCTACCACGCTCTGCTCTCCCTCCCAAATCTCTCCCATTTCCTCCTCGCCCTCTCCCCTCCCTCTCTTCTCCCCCTCCGCCCACCTGTGTGTTTGGGGGGTGGTTAGTGTGAGTGTGATGCCGCAGCTCCTCCCCCCACCCCGAAAACGCGCGTTGGGGAAACAGACCCAACGGGTCTGCACTTGGTCTAGTCTATATTTAAAACTCTGTGAGTGTGTGGCTGTGTGTGTTTCTGACTTGTGGCTGCCAGCCTTTGATTCGTTGCTACGCCAACACCCGACCCACAAATGCCCTGATTTTTTCCATTTCGGTAGAGATTTCACTTTTCATTCTAAGTATCCACTCCTCATTAAATTTTGTCGTGTTTATGTACACTTTTTTTAATAAATTCCTTCTCTCCCCCCCCCACTCATTTTGTCGCCTCCTGCTGGCCAGCGACCATAAAGGCTGTTGGCATCCGCATCTCGCCTCAAAGACGCCATTTAAAAACAGCCACACTGCTGATTCCTGAGCCGCTTGAGTTGGAGGACCACGTCTCCCGTGGGGGCTACGGGTAGGGAACGGCTGCGTTGGGGGAGCAGACCCAACGGGTCTGCACTTGGTCTAGTATATATTTAAAACTCTGTGTGTGTGTGGCTGTGTGTGTTTCTGACTTGTGCTGCCAACCGTTGATTCGTTGCTACGCCAACACCCGACCCAGAAATGCTGAGTTTTTTCCCATTTCGGTAGAGATTTCACTTTTCATTCCAAGTATCCACTCATTAAATTTCGTCGTGTTTATGTACACATTTTTAATAAAATCCTTCTCCCTCATTTTGTCGCCTCCTGCTGGCCAGCGACCATAACGGCTGCCTGCGCCCGCAACTCGCCTCAAAGACGCCATTTAAAAACAGCTGCACTGCTGATTCCTGAGCCGCTTGAGTTGGAGGACCACGTCTACCGTGGGGGCTACGGGTGGGGAACGGCTGCGTTGGGGGAGCTGACCCAACGGGTCTGCACTTGGTCTAGTAGTACATGAAAGCGTCCCCACCAAGGTGCTGACAAAGCACTTGTTCTTTCTTTGTCGTCATTCTCCCCCGCCACAGGGTCCCCTCAATTTCTGGGTGGAATGTTGAATGGACTGTAGTGGAGATCCTGAATCAGGAGTTCAATGTTCTGGCTTCCAAAAGTGGGACTTATCAGACTTGGTCTATCAGATTTATGCTCGTGGAGGGGAGAGGGAAAAGAGAAGTGGATGGAAGAGGCGCAGATTCCAAAGTTTATAACCTAAATATCAACATATCACTGCTATTTATAAACATACTTTAATCCTTCCCTTACGTTCTCACCATGTTGGATGAGAGGCTGGATAGCAAGAACAAGACAAAGGTGACTTTTGGGGGGCGGCGGGGTTGTAACCATGTTACTACATAAAGAACAGCTCCGGTGTCCTAGAATGGAAAGCTACACCTTGTGGAGAAATTGAGAGCAGGAGTTAGTATCTTTGCAAGGGGCAGGGTGGGTGAAGGTACAGTCCAAATAACTAGTCTGGATTTGTCGCAGATGTCAGGCAACAGTGTCTCTTGTGATGGACACTGATCAGAAAAACAGGTTTCAAGAGATAGTCCAAGTGAATTTAAGTCAGGGAGGAAGTTAATGGTAAAGTTACTGAAAGCAATCACTGCTGTACAGGTGCAAGAGGCAGCCCCAATGCAGTGGAGAAAGAGTTGGGGGGATGGTGTCAGAATACATTTGGAACAAATGTTTGACATAACCAACAAAAAACAGGCATAGCTGGGCCCCATGTGAGTTTTAACTTGAAGAATGTAAGAGGAATCAAAAGAGAAGTCGAGGGCAAGGACAAATTCCACCAGGCAGAGTAGAGGAGAAACTGATTTGGTCTCAAGGATTCTTGTGATGGAGAGAGAAAGCTTAAATTGTACTGAAACAAGTTAATTTCAAACTAATGTTTAGTTGGTTCACAATTGTTTATTCCAGTAATTATAGAAACAAGTAAAATAGTTCAGTTCAAAAGCTTTAAAAAAAAAGTTCTTTAGGTTTTCGGTGCCTTTTTCTTTTCAGCTTCTTCCCGCTCTTTCTCAATTTCTGAAACATGCATTTCAATTTCTTCTGGATTTAAGATCTACGAAAGAAAAAAATACTTGGAATTTAGCTGCATACAAATTTGAATTATATAGACATTTATAGTTCAACAGCTAGGATTATAGAAGGAAATCATAAGATATAAGACATTATGGGAACAGACTATTTCACTTTCCAGATTGTCTGAAACCTCAACTACCAATGGACATTATTGCATTAAAAGTGAAATTTTGTTTCCATTGACTATGTTAGACAATATAGATGGGCTGGTGAGCAAATTTGCTAACAAAATTGTGTTGAGTTCTTGACACCATGTCATAGGAAAGATGTGGGCATTGAACATAAGGTATGCAGTATACAACATCGGTTGGGCTGCATTTGGAGTATTGCCTGCAGTTCTGGTCGCCCTCACTACAGGAAAGATGTGGAGGCTTTGGCGAGAGTGCAGAGGAGGTTTACCAGAATGCTGCCTGGACTAGAGGGTTTCAGCTACAGCAAGAGGTTCTAAGACTTGGTTTGTGTTTTTTCTGGAATGTCAGATGTTGAGGGGAGACTTGATAGAAGCAGTGCCCTCCATAATGTTTGGGACTAAGACCCATCATTTATTTATTTGCCTCTGTACTCCACAGTTTGAGATTTGTGATCCACAGTAGTTTAATGCAAAATTTACAAAGTGGTGATTAACAGCCTCTTTATGCATACCACTGACCATATATACCATGGTAAATTTGAATAGAACTGAACTGAAAGATGCAGTATGGAAACGGGCCCATTGGCCAACCAGGTCCATGCCGACCTGTTCACACTAAAGGTTCAAAGGTATTTTATTAGTCACATTCACATACACCTAGGTGTAGTGAAGTGAAATGCTTTTTGCCATTTTTCAGCACACAAAAAAAGAATACAGACATAACACCAATGAGAGTCTTAAACACATAGAACATCCCCCCAACAATGGCTCCCACCATGAGGGAAGGCACAAAGTCCAGTCTCCAACCCCAGTTCACCCATAGTCGGGCCCACAGTTGCCTCTACGGAGGCCCGATGTTCCTGGCCGTTCTCGCCGGGTGATGTTGCTCCGGCGTCGGGAGTCCTCCCAGCGGCCTGGGAACCCTGGAACGGCCGCATCCGCACTGGAGGCCGCGGCTTCCGAAGCCGACAAGGCCGCGCCGGTTGGAGCTCCACAACTGGCGATCTCGTCGCGAGATCCCAGGCTCCCGGTGTAAAGTCAGCGCCGCCGCCCGCTCCTCAGACCCGCAGCTCCGCGATGTTGTTCCCGGCGGTCTCAGCTCACCGGAGCTCCAGCGCGGCGACCCAGGCAAGGCATCGCCCGCTCCGCGATAGCGCTCCAGCGCTGTGCCGCCGCCGAAAGCCGTGGTTCTGGGCGGTACCCAGGAAACGCCGCTCCAGGCCCGCGAGGACGGGTCGAAGCTGCAGCCCGGAGAAAAGCCGCCTCTCCGACCAGGTAGGGACCCTGAAAGGCAGTTTCCCCCTTCCCCCCCCCACCCCCCACATAAAAAAAGTCTAGACCTCCAACAAAACACTTTAACTAACTTAAAATAAAAATAAAAAGATGAAGAGACAGACAGCTGCTGGCTGAGCACTAGTCTGTTATCCCACTTTCATGTCCACTCTCTATACACTAGGGGCAAGTTACAGAGGCCAAATTAACCAATTAACCTACAAACCCATGTTTTTGGGATGAGTGGGGAAACCGGAGCACATAGAGGAAATGCAAAAAAAATTGCATAAAAACTTCAGACAGGCAGCTCCCGGACTCAGGATTGAACCTGGTGCTGAAAGGTAGTGGCTCTACCAGCTATGCCATTTACTTTGAAACCAGTTAAAACCCAGTGCTTAGTTAAGTCATTCCATTAAAAACAAATTCCATTAAAAACAATTTGTTTTTAATGGAATCCTCAACTAAAGGATTTTAATGTTGTGTCATAGTTGAGGAGTAGCCCCTTCAGATATTGGCACAGGGGCAGCAACCTCACACACCCCATATACATGTGGAACACGGTCTCCACCTCGTCACAGAAAATACAGGAGGCCAGGGAGCCCATGAACCGGCCCTGTGCATCTCTCTCACTCTCAAGATCCTTTTGAAGCAGCCAAATGGCACTCGGCAGTGGTGATAGGTGCACTGAGTGGCATTAAAGGCTGTCTGTGAGAAGCTGCAGTTACTGTTCGCGACGTCCCATTGATGTCATTGTGGCACTCGGCAGCTGAGAGCCATTGTGATTGGTGCACAGTGAGTGGCATTGTGATATCATAATTTGAAGCTGCTGGAAAAGGGCTATATGTGAGAAGCAGTTTTGGCTTTAAAAAAAAAAAACTTTAATTGCGAATAACTTTTGAAATAGAGCATGAAATCTGAAGTGAACCTGATGAGGTCATGGAGGGGAACGCGTGTAGCGTTTTGAGGAAGATACAATGAATACAGGCAGGCACACACACACGATCAGACTTTTATAGGTATAGAGATTTAAGAGTTTTTTCCTCAGACTGCTCAAATTTGGCTGGTCAACTAGTTTGCTGACATTAGTCCTGGACACCAGAAATGATTTAGAACTGAATCTTTTGAAAATTTGATTGTAATGGCTATAAATGGTAATTATAAATGGCAAAATAAAGTTATTTTATAAAGTGCTGGATTTCTGCAGGGAGCTCACTTTTTGGAGAGCAATATTTTGCTGCAAATTGAACTGTTGTGCTGTACAAATTTACCATGGCAACTTTGCACTGGCAGTCACCCCTAATGTAATACTCAAATAAATCAGGGGTGACTGCTAGTAACTATTAGAATTGTAATGTTGTAGACATTTAAAGTAGCTAGGGCAAACTGTAGATTGTCATATTAACATAATCAATAGGAAAACAGGAATGGATAAAGAGAGTTAAACATACAAATAATAAAATGGCTATTTCTATGCAGTGCCGATGGCATTACCCTTAAGAGTTGTCCATGTTTCATCACCGCCAGTTCAATGTGTTTTCCTCCCGATTGTACAACCTAAATAAAATTGAGTAGAAGTGAGCTATTTTACCCTTCTTTTAATAAACCTGTGAATGACCAAAATTCATACAGATTAAACTTCTAGAACCATAAATAGATTGAGTCAGTACTGATAGGAATACACGCTAGAATATAATTTTTGAACATTTGATCAATGATATTTTAGTCTGATGCTGCAATAATTGTTACTATCTCCCTCTGCCTGACCGCAGGAGAAGCTAGAAAGAGATTACTTTTTTTTAACCTTCCATCACAGTGAGGAGGTGCCTGGAGGAGAGTCACTGTGGTTGATGTTTCTGTTAAATTGTGTTTAGTTGCGTGTATTGTTACTTTTTTACTGTTATGACTGCATGGCAAAGACATTTCGTTCAAACTTGTTTTTGAATGACAAATAAAGAAATTCAAATCAATTCAATTGATATTTTCATTGAAATAATACCTCCAATAAAGCCTTGATGGCAAGTTTAATGGTACTGCTGTCTGTGGCAGTGGCCTCTTCAGTGTAGTTTTTCTCCAAGAATTCTCGGATAGTCTTTGCACTTCTTCCTATGGCATTGGCCTGAATGTAAAACATGCATGAAATTTGTACATACTGTTCAAGTGACAAACATAAAAGTTTTTTTTAACTCAAGCTAAATTGGTTGTACGATTTGAAAGACTAATGCATTTACATTGTCGAACTTTCTATCTTCTGTTAGGTTACACAGAAATCCCTTCTGGTGATCTAGATGGATTAGCATACAAATATTTCATCTCACATTTGTATCCAGCCCAGATGGATGGCAATGAATTCCTCTCTAAGTGTCTAGCAGGCCCCTAGCAACAATGTCCTTCACCTAGTATATTAAAAAAAGTTAGCATAAGTAAGATCTCTCATAAGGCACAATGAATAGTGCACTAATAAATACAAATGGCCATCTTTCAATAAAAATAGGTACACTTGGGGCATCAGAGTTTGCAAACTATTTACCTTCCATTCATGATAGGTTCCCGATGGATCAGTTTGATAAAGTCTTGGCGCTCCATCAATGTCAAAACCCACAATCAGTGCAGAAATCCCAAACGGTCGGCGCCCATTACTTTGTGTGTAACGCTGCAAACAGTTTGGAAATGTAGGTCACTGTACATCCCAATTATGACAGTATCTGTGTAATATGTCTTTATCCTTTAATAAATTAAAAGTGGTATAATAGCTCAAATGTGGCATACTAGAATTGGCAGCAGTGTATCTGTAAACAGATATCAATATGGGAATCAGTAGAAGAGGGAATAACTGGGGAGTAAGTATACGAGTTTAGTTTACTCTCGCTTAAAGATACAGCATGGAAACAGCCCCAACGAGTGCACGCTGACCACAGATCACCCATTTACATTAGTTCTATGTTATCACACTCTCTCATCCACTCCCTACACTTTATAAATTTATAGAGGCTTATTAGAGGATGTGGGAGGAAACGGGGAGAATGTGCAAACTTCTCAGACAACACCCAAGGACAAAAATAAAATCCTGGTCTCTGCCATTGAGGCAGCAATTCTACCAGCTGTGTCGCTGTGCCGCCCTGTCCAGTTTCTCGAAAAGGTCAAATTTAATTTTCGTTCATAAATCCTACAATTTACCCATGGCGTTAAGATACAAATGATATTTTATGGTTTTGAGTATTATGACAGAACATTCAAGCTCTACAAGGTAACACAATTTTTTTCTCCACTTATGCAGAGAAAATTTAATCTAATATAACGATGTATGAATTTACCTGTTTCAAACTGGCAATAAAGCGTGTGATGTATTCAACCGTGACTGGATCCTCTACAGTGAGTCTATGGCTTTGACACTCCACACGAGCTCTATTTATCACTATCCGGGCATCAGCTGTGAGTCCTACCATAAAGGATATTGAGAGACAACATTTAAGTCACACTGAGGATGATATTGAGCACTGATAAAATATAATAAGCCCTCCACTGAGCTATTCATGTCCACTTTTGGTTTTGGTAAAAGGTGAAACAAGTGATAACAGATCCACCAAGAAGAAGACTTAATTGTTTTAAAAAAAACATCACTTAACAAAGAGCTGGGGTCAAGGAAAGAGCATTCACGTCACGGCCCTGTTTCCACCAATACACACAAGAAGCAACAAGACAGACACCATTGTATGCAGATGCCGAGAAGTATGTTCAGCTCTGGCTGAACAACTTCTAATCTTGTGTGTGGACTCCATAAGAAGACAAAGAGCTAAGATATTGAATGACATTGAACAAACCAGATTCAAATTTCCACCAACTCAACATTTCACAACAAGTAGCGGATCATTATTTCTCCTGCATCCAGTAATAAGACTAAGAATGCATCAATTTCTCCAACCATTGGAAGAAGTGAGCAGTAAATCATCATAGAAAAAAGCTGTAAGATTCTGAAAACAAAACAGAAGAGATGGTCAACAAGGTTTCAACATCCCATTCAACATTAGAACCAACCTGCAAAGGCCATACAAACGTTGTCATCCAGTACACAGATCTTCCTTACAGTTCTTTCATCTTGCAATTTGACTACAGATTTCTTTTCCACTCCAAGGACTACAATTCCTTTTCCTCGCACACTAACCTATTGCGTGAAAGATCAAAGTATTAGTCTTAAAAAATGGTTTTGCCATTGTACGTAGTACTGGCAAAAATGTATTTTGCCTAAAATAAAGTTTATTGTAAAATACTGTAAACTTAACTACAGACCTCTTTAGTGTCCGTAGTTACATGTATTATATCTCCTTGGAATCACACTGCTTCTTTTCTAAAGAGTACCGATTTTTTTTTTAAATACAGTTTTGAGGTATTTTAATTCAAAATTAAAAGAAAAGATTGTATTTATTAGTTAATCGGTGACTTTAAATTATATTTTCACGTAAAGAAATGTTGCTAAGAGATGAATGAGGATGTTCAGACGTTTTTTTTTATTGATAAGGAGTCCAAAATGTTGCATCAGGTAAATATAGTGAAAGGTGCACTATTTATAAATGACGCAGACCATCTCTAAATGAAATATTTATCGGGATATTAGAGATTAGGCAAGACTTGATGTGCTGGAGATCTTTCTGGTGGTGTCCATTTCTGAAGTTTTGATTTATTAGGGATAGTGCAAATCTCTCTGATCCAGATTCTTTAAGCCCCCTAAACATGTTTCCATGATAAAGAAAGGACCTTTGATTCAGGAAGCACATGTTTTCTGATTTGTAATACGACCTAAAATATGAACAGGCAAACAGAAAACAATAATACTACAAAATTACATTTTCATTATCTTGCAAGTACTATTGTTAAAGAATGCTGCAAAATTATGGAGTCCGAAGAAGGATCTCAACCCGAAACGTCACCTATCCATAGTCTCCAGAGATGCTGCCTGACCCGCTGAGTTACTCCGGCACTTTGTCTTTATTTTGTAAACCAACATCTGAAGTTCCTTGCATCTACTAGAAAATTGTTGTCAGTAAAATATATGTTTGCAAATCATCGTGGCTATCCCTCGAGGTCGAGGATGATGGTCTACGTTCTGTTGTTTTTATGGACTCTCAGGTGGCTTATGAGTCCAATCCTGGCTTTGAAAGTTCTTCGGCATTCAGGACAGGTAATTCCAGATGGCAGATCGGGCTTTGGTTGTTGCTGCCTCTCTTTCTGTTTTCTTCTCTTTTCTTCTAATTCTGCGGATCTGTTGGCTTCGAAGGTCGCTGTTCTTTCTTGGATGATGGTACGCCAGAGTTTCATGTCCTTGGCATTGGTTTCCAATTGTCGATGTCGATTTCACATTTCTTCATGCTGGCTTTAAAGGCGTCTTTGAATCTCTTCTTTTGTCCGCCTCTTTTACGTTTGCCTTCTTTAAGCTGGGAGTAGAATGTTTGCTTTGGTAGGCGCTCGTCTTCCATCCGAACAACATGACCGACCCATCTTAATTTAAGAAAGAACTGACCCATCTTAGTTGGTTCTTGATGACCAAGGCTTTGATGCGGGATGTTTTTGCTTCATTCAGCATGCTGACGTTGGTTCTTCTGTCTTACCAGCTGATATTTAAGCTGTTTCGAAGAAATCGTTGATGGAACTTTTCATGGGTTTACAGATGGTGTCGGTATGTAAATATATTGCTTAACAGTAGCAAAAGAATATTTATGTTATTTAACAATTATAGGTGGCACAGCGGTAGAGTTGCTGCCTTACAGCAAAATGCAGCGCCAGAGACCCGGGTTCGATCCCGACCACGGGATCTGTCTGTATGGAGTTTGTAAGTTCTCCCAGTGATCTGCGTGGGTTTTCTCCGAGATCTTCGGTTTCCTCCCACACTCCAAAGACGTACAAGTTTGTCGGTTGGCTTGATAAAAATGTAAAATTGTCCAAGTTGGCGATATGCAGAGTGAGTACTGCCCTGCCGACTACAAAATTCAAAAGGTATAACATTTTGCAATTATATAGCATCACTCTGACTGCATGCGAACATTGTGTAGAGCGATGAAATTCCAACGGCTACACTGATGCAGCCTGCAGTCGGAGGGTGGGAGGTGGCCATGATGGTAGACAAGGCATCTAAACTTCAACCCGACGGGAACCAGACCTCAATGTGTTTAAAGAAATACGAAGCGGAAATAACATGATCAATTGCAAAGGTCAGAAGTAGATAAAGCTGATGTAGTTCGGGCTGCGAGCGCTGGAGGAGCTCGGGTACCACGATGAAGTAGCCGGCGCCTTGCAAATTCACTTATCGGCAAGTACATTTGGCAATAAATAACCAAGTTGCAGGGTTCCGGGTGGGGATAGGGCTGTAACACATCCAGCAGTTCGGTCGCTATAAATCCAAGTCTGTCCTGAAGAGTTGGAGGACAATACATAAGTCACAGTGACTCTGCAATCCTTCCTGCTGGATTTTGCAAAGCTGTTCCGGCAGGAGAAAAGTAAAAGTAAAAGGCCCAAATCCCGCCTGACGAGAGCCCGGGGGTAGGGGGTACATGTGTGAGTGACCGATCAGTTCCCGGGTACTCACCGCGGCCGAGCCTTTCTTCACCGCCTCCTGTGCGTACTCCACCTGGAAGAGGTGGCCGTCCGGGGAGAAGACGGTGATGGCGCGGTCGTAGCTGGCGCTCATGGCGGGCGGGCGGGCACGCGAGGCGCGAGAGAGCGGACGAAAAGAGGCGCCGCCGCCGCGAGCGGGCCGGGGGGGGGCGCGCGAAACCCGAATGAAACTTCAACCGCCGCGATCCGGCCCTGGGGCGCGAGGAGGGCGAGCAATCAACGGTCGCAGTCGATAGCAGCGCGAGAACGAAAGTGAAATCAAGTAGTTGTCCCCCGGGCCACCCCTACAATCGGGAATCATCCCGCCCGCCCCTTCCGCTTCGGCGCCGACCACTCGCTGCGCGGGGGAGGGGAGGATGAGGCGGCTGGTGTAGCGAGAGGTGGAGCCTCCAGCCGCCCGTCCGCTCCGCAGCCGCTGTTCCGCAACTGCCCATCCGCACGCTGCCGGTGCAGCCATCCGCAATCACCGGCACCGCTTTCCCCCTTCGTGTCAGCGTCGTCGGGGAATCGAATTAAATAAAATACAACGCGAACTGGTGGAAAACAAACATCATGTCCGTGGCCTTTGCATCAGCTCGCCAGCGGGGGAAAGGGGAGGTCACTCAAGCTATCATTCAAAAGGTAAACGTCTTATTATTTATATGCCATCCAGTTATCTATCTCTTGGCGGAAAGAAAAACCTGCAAATAACAATGATTCATTGAAAAATGTAATGCCTGGTTTTGAATGTAATTTAGCAATTGTCATTTATTCTGCAGATGAAATGTGCTATTTTCCATCAGTTTTGAAATGCAGGATTTGATCTTTTCAGATTCTGATTGGGGACAGTAGTGATTTCCACCCCCTTCCCCCCCCCCCCCCCTCTCAACTCTCAGGATTGTGAATGCAGCAGCTCTGAACAAAGCAAGGTGTGATAGTGCAGACACATGGGGCAACGTAGGTCAAGGAGCCAGTGCATCGCTTAATTTCAATTTTATGATGCATACATTTGAATTGTCATCCTTTGTGATTGCAAAAAATTAAAATCACTGATCACATCTACTTAACCAAACGATTGCATCCTTATTGCTAACAGGTGCGCGTTCGTCTAAAATAATGCCAAATGTGCAGTTACTTATGTTGCTGCCGAAAGCAGATGCAAATCTGAAAAAAAAACCTACGTATTTTTATTTATTTATTAAACGTATCAGGTGGATAGGATGCCAATGGGGTGGATAGGATGTAATCAGTGATTGTCTAATAAAAGTGCTACTTTCGTGAAGAATGGAAACGTTAAAATGGTGAAGGAGGTTGCGTGCTTTTTTGTTGTTTTTTATAAAAATGTCAGGAGAACGCAACGACAGTCCTAAATAATGAACTAAAACTTGCAATTTGTGATAGTTTAACCATTCTTGCAAATGGAGTTGTGTTTTTTAAAGAAATACAGAGTCGTGTTCATGGTGCTGATGGCAGCTTCTTGCAACCTCGGGTTCTTGACTCCCTTGCTGCCCGTGACGATGTAGTGGGCAGCGAAGCATTTGATTTTTGATTCATTCTCCCCCACCGCCTAGCCCCCCCCCCGATCGCGGTGCAATTCGCCAAACTTTATCCAGATGGTGCCTAGCGTTGAGTTCTCTGACATTGATGGTAGGGGAGAAGCTGGAACCGGTAAACGGAGTGGTGAGGTTTGAGGATTGGCGACGGTGGTAAATGATGGGTAGTTCGCGGATTAATCATGGCGAAGAAGAAAAGGTGTCAGTGCAAACAGCAATCAACACCTCATCAGCATCCTGTTCAGCAAACCATCGTGCTGCCATCCGATGGACAGGAAGCATTGTTGCTAAACATCCAGCACTTCGCATCTGTCTCTGTCACTGCCGAGGAAACGGCCTCGCTCATGCTAACTGCGTTGCAAACATTTGCCACGGATTGGCCTCTACATGCGTGTAACTAGATCAATATCTTGCTTCATGTCAACTGTAACGGGATTGAACTAATTATGTTCGATGATCGGTGGGGGTTACCTTCTGCATATCGGAGCACAAAGAGATAAAATGGCAAATTAAAAAGGATGCTCATCTCCTTTCACATTGTATGTGCGGAAATATTTTCTTACCCACGATTTGGTCAAGTAACCACCAGTGTTAATATTTGCACGATTTCACTCCCTCTTTCGGTAGCTTTCTGCCATCTTGCTTTTGCTGGGAGAAATGGCAAATGAATAGGGGGAATTTTAAAGAAGTTAATCGCATATAATTTGGGAAACTGTTCGGCATCCATTTAATTTTCTATGTTAAATTAACATTAAAACTTAGCTTTGCGAACAACCATGTGGAGGAGAGTGGGATAAGACGTCCTCTTGAATTTAGAAGTTAAATACCAAAACAAATAATAAAGTTTTATGGTTTATTTGTACATGCATATAAAATTAGAACGAGTGTTTACTTTTACATAACTGCTTGATATTTTTCCTCTCTTCCTAACTCCACTCAACGAGCAATTATTTTATTGCAAGGTCTTAATAGCCCAGTTCTCCAGAGTAAAATGTTAAAAATGTGCCCACTGAGAAGGTGGGGCAAATAATTGTGAGCAATTTGTTTTTATATTTATGTCAATGGACCAAATCATTTATTAGAAGGATAACTAATATTCAAATAAAATAATAATAGGTGGGACCAAGAAATGTATTTTAAAAATCCAGCATTAATGTAAGTTGAAAGCTTGCAAACTTAAGTATTGAATAATTAGCAAGAATGTACAGTTTTAAATTTTGACGGCTCGTAGAATCACCTATAGTTGTTTATCACTAAAATACACGTTGACACTGAGAGTTTATATACTGTACTAGATGTTGGCTATCTTTCACAGCCCAATGGTTCCAACTTCCAACAAAATCTAATTGGCTTGCTCTCAACTAATTCTATTGCCAAAGCTCACTGTAGTGTGTAATTTGCAGAATGCCAGAAGAGAAGAATCTCATTCTTCCAGTTTGAAAAATTTATAATTGGACAAGATGATAAAATAGTGTTTTTTGTAATTAGTCTTGACCCTTCATTGTTATCAAATTTGATATAGAACATAACAACCATTTATTATCTTATATACAAGTTGCCTTCAACTGACAAGCTGAAGGTTGCCCCAGCTGCTAACAGAAAACAGGTTTTGTTTGAAGTTCAAAAATTGCTTTTAAGCACCTAAGTAGAATTCCATTTTGTAAGTTCTGCATTTCCATCAGTGTAAAGGTTGAAACATATTTTTACCTTTGTTTTTTGGGCAGCAGACAGATACTTGAAAATCAGGGTCTTTGTGGACAATTTGTAGCAATAAAATTGAACAGCAAGTCAAGCATTGTAATGATTGGAGGCTGGTCCATAATCAATTTTGTTTATCAAGAGTATTGTATTGTTAATAGTCTGTCAGAACTTTACCCAATTAAAGATATTTTAATGTGAGGTGTACTAATTGATACATATTATAACATTTGGTTTGTAACTAATTGTAACTATTTTTTTTCTAATAATTTCTGGTTTTAGATGTTGGATGAGAACAATCATTTGATACAGTGTATCATGGATTACCAGAGTAAAGGCAAAACTGCAGAATGTTCTCAGTAAGTCTTGTTGTCATTTTGAACTTTGTTCTAAGTGAAAATTTCAAAGACTCAGTCCTAATTTCCAGAAGACAAGTATGTATGACTATGTGTGTGAATGCAAAAGGCCTGAAAATATTCTGCTGGATTTGAGTGAAATTGCTTGGGGAATAATTTGATGTCAAAGGAATTTATCTGGCACATTGTAGTAAACTTATTTTGGACATATTCTTTAAATTGACATTTAGTAGTTGGGGCCAGTTGAAATCACACCTAACACAGTGATATAATTGTCTTTTTAAGATAACTGAACTATTATGGCCCTGATGTGGAGAGCTTTATCCAACATAAACAGTCAAATATCTGATAGCAATTTTGGTATGATGAATGAGATTAGAATTGTAACAGCAGTGGAAGATCTATTATTAGACCTGCAAGTTTTTTCTTGGTTTAAGTGCTTACATTTTGATATGGAATTAATGTTTTTAAATGTTAAGAGTTTTAAATGCAGGTTGACATTTTTTTCTAGAACTGAGCTCAGCAAATGTATCATTGTTGTTAAGTAACAACATATTTTAATGTAAGATATTCTCTTACTTTATTCCCCTCTCCTGCTACATGATTCCAAG
Source organism: Amblyraja radiata (assembly GCF_010909765.2). NCBI lineage: Eukaryota > Metazoa > Chordata > Chondrichthyes > Rajiformes > Rajidae > Amblyraja > Amblyraja radiata. The sequence continues at coordinate 29,288,564 of NC_045978.1, forward strand.
GTGGAAAAGAATTGCTGGAGGAACTTGGATAGTGAAACTGCTGAGGTCCTCCAACAATTTTTTTATTTTTTTTGCTTGAGATTCCAGCATCTGCAGTCTTTTGTATTCCAGGGGTATAAAGCTGTTGTGGATATTAGGTGCAAAAGGCTTACCACTAAAATAAGAAAACTCTTAAGAAGATTATACATTTTCAGAAATCTGCATGTACTGTAGTGGCTTGTGATGCATTCTTGGAGGGTTTTGCTAATTGTATAAACTACTCGCCTATGCTTTGTGGTTTGCTAAATCTCATAATTGACTTGCAACATCGTACCTTCCCCCACCCCCTATCAGCCAAACCAAGTATATGTTCTTCTGTGGCTATTGAATAGAAGGTGGAATTTTATAGGCGATCATTTGCTGAACTTTCAATAGTATAGATATTTGATTACCTGCATAAGAAATGTATTGTTTTTATGAAGCTTTTTTTTTGGAAAGTAAAGTCAACCTTTTGTATTTTGTGTATTGAGGCTTGAAAGAAAAATATAAAATTCAGCAATAGAGGGGAGCAACTTTATGGCTTGCAATGCAGAAATGAAGCAGCAGAAACTTTGTCCTGTCTCCAAAACAGTCAAGTGATCATTATATTCTACTAAGCACAATCCAAAAGAGTGCCATTATTATTTTTTAAACCATTAAAACCCTTTTACAGTTTGAAAGATAATTTGTTCTGATGCATGATGGTGACTTTAATACATAATTGGTTTTCTTCAAATTAGTATTATTTGTACAGGGTGCTTGCTTTTGAAGTGTATTGTTGAACTGTATTTAATTTGGCATAATGGCACTGATATATTGAGACCTACATAGAACTAATGATGTATTGAGATATACATACAGAGAGAACAGCAGAGATGGGGTCCTTCTGCCCACCATATCCTTACGGTTCTTTTTGCCCAACTATATTAATTCCATTTGTCCACATTTGTATTGTTCCATTTCAGTACCTGGTTACACGCCTGGCAAAAATTGTGAGTGTATCTGACTCCCCCATCACCTCTGGCGAAAAGCTTCTGATATCAATCACTCTGTGTTTTAAAAAAAAAACATTCTCCCTAATTTCCCTGTACCATTCCTTCCACTCACCTTAAACCTATGCCCTCTAGTTTGTGATATACCCAGCATGGGGAAAAATATTGACTATCTATGCCTCTAATAACTTAATTACCTCTGTCAGGTCATCTCCACCTGTCTTTAGCTCCAGTTTATCCAAGCTCTTCCCATAACTGAAGTTCACCAATTCATGCTTCATCCTGGTGAATCTCCATCTTTCCTAAATGTGGTGGCCGGAACTGCACACAACACTCCAAATACCAATGCTTTTATATTCTACTAGACTAAGTGTGACCCATTGGGTCCCAGTCACACGGGAGGCCTGGTCCTCCAATGCAATCCATTCCCCAATGCAATATTCCACCATGTTGTGAGAGAGGGGGTGGTGTGGGGGAGAGGGGGGTGGTGTGGGGGAGGGGTGGTGTGGGGGAGGGAGGTGTGGGGGGGATGGGGGGTTTGGGTGGGGGGGAGAGGGTGGCGTGGGGGGATGGGATGGTGTGGGGGAGGAACGGGGAGGGGTAAAGGCGGTGTGTGGGGGGGAGGGGGTGTGTGGGTAGGGTGGGGGGGGGAGGGACTCCACCCAGCGGCCACCAGCCACGGCACCACACAGCACCTGCCCGACTCCACTCACTGGCTTCCCTGACTCCACACAGCGGCTTCCCCCCGACTCCACACAGCGGCTTCCCCCGACTCCACGCAGCGGCTTCCCCCGACTCCACGCAGCGGCTTCCCCCGACTCCACGCAACGGCTTCCCCCGACTCCACACGGCTTGATGACTCAGCCCCGCCTCCGGGGTTTTATTCTCCTTGCCCGGAAGGGACGTTACCTTCATGGTGATTGACAGGCGAGAAGACCAATCTGCTGATCTCACGATATTTTAAACCTTCATAACTTTTGTAATATTCCACCGATTGGAACAAAACTTGGTGCGCTTGGAGCAGAGGAGAACGGTGAGTAAGGTGGTGAAAAGGTCCTCGCGATATACGGTACCGTTTTTGCGCAAATTAAAAAAAGATAGCAAACTGGAAGTGGTCAAGATGAGAGTTTTAGTAATAGTATAAATGCCCCAAACTTGCATTCATTTTATTAATGTAATTCAATGTAATCTTGTAATTAATTTTCATACCAATATTTACTTTGCTATTGTGGGAGCTTTCTTTTGCTTCAGAGGTTTTATCGATTGTCATTGCCAGTTTAATGATCTAGAACCCTATTTGCATATTGGATTAAAATCATAAAATAACTACAGCACAGAAGGTAGCCATTCAATCTGCTTAATCTTTGTACAGATACATTAAAATGCAGCAAATTGGAGCTAGCTTAGACCATTTGACCGTCAGAATAAAAGGACATGCCTTTAGAAAGGAGATGAGGAGGAATGTCTAGTCAGAGAGTGGCAAATCTGCGGAACTCATTGCCACAGATGGATGTGGAGACCAAGTCACTAGGTATTTTTAATATGGAGATTGATGCGTTCTTGATTATTAAAGGTGTCAAAAGTTAAGGGGAGAAGGCAGGAGATTAGGGTTGAGGGTGAAAGGTAGATCAATCATGATTGAATGGCGGAGTAGACTTGATGGGCCGACTGGCCTAATTCTGCTCCTATGACTGATGAACTTCAAATCTGTTCCATTGTTTAATAGGATAATGATCATCTATTTCAATTTGCACACCCTCTGCAAAACCCTTGAACTGCCACGTATTCTTCCTTTCCACCAACCGTCTGTCTCCACAGTGTTGTTATCCATCTCACTATCCTTCCACGTTTTGTGTCAGATTCAGATTTGGAAATTTATGATTTTTGCAATATATGATAATCATTTATTATTTCCAACGAAAGCCTGAACAGCAAGTAAGAATAGCAATAGAATAATCCACCGTTGGAGACTTGTTGTACAATTCAATTAGATTATGGCTGGTTTGCATCTTAATTTACTTACCTTATTCCATATCTATTAATATCCAAATACACAACTCTCTCTAAAACAATTAACTTACCTCCAACTTCACAAGTTTTTGGCAGAAAGAATCCAGTCTTTTGTGTGAAATAGCATTTGACATAATCAACGACTGATGTGGCTCTATATTTAATGCAATGCCTAATTTCTTGATGTTCCACGAGATAATCTATTTGGCTACTTTATTCAATTATTTTAGAAAATCTGACCATTTAAATAAATGACATTTGATGTCTTTTATTTGCTTACTTTGAATATACTTTTTTTTTTGCTCCTGCATTCATTTCCATTTTGTTCCCTTCACCTATTAATATTATTGTTTATTATCAAAATTCAGTATTTTATATGTAATTCTGACACTTTAATAAGCCAATTTTCTGCCTTGCTCATAATATCAAATTGGAGGCAAGAGTTCATGAAATAATAGCTGGGAGAGCATTTACCAGTATAATCTTCAGATATGGGGTAACTCGTTGAGAGTTAAGCTCTAGGATGCTGCTACCAGACCATGAATGTTTAATAAAGTAGGACGATATAGATTAATAGTTATTTGAAGTTTATTTTTTAAAGTGTTACAAGAGGTTCAGTAGAATTTTAATTTCACTGATTGCTACAAAAACATCGTCAAAAATTGTCAAGGGAGCAGTTAGCAAACAAAGCTGTTCTGAGTTCAATTGTTCTTGGAAACTTGTACCTGGTTAATAAATTCTAATTATTAGTGCCAACCAGTTTCACAATGGATCTGGAGTCATTTTTAAGCTTTTGTCCATTCACAGTGTACTGGAATGGCCAAACTGAGGGCAGAAGGACGATAAGTAATTTGGGAACTTTTGTCATGCTACAATATTCATTCATTTATACATTGCATTAATCAATACTTTTCCATAGTTTGTGGCAAAGATACTAGAGGTTGTGGTCAGGAGTATACATTGTCTGCACTTGCAGCATACTTGGTACCAACTCTGTAACTTTGTTAAAGAATTCTGCATTTGCAGAGGCTTTAGTCTCTATTTCAGGCTGGACTTAACTAGAAAAGGTGTAGTTGGTTGTTGGAAGCAAAATGTTAGTAAATTCTCACAGATATAGCTCACTTCTGAGATGAGTATATTGAAAGGTTGGCTGAAATCTAGTACTTACAGTGCCCTCCATAATGTTTGGGACAAAGACCCATCATTTATTTATTTGCCTCTGTACTCCACAATTTGAGATTTGTAATAGAAAAAAATCATGTGTGGTTAAAGTGCACATTGTCAGATTTTAATCAACGCCATTTTTATACATTTTGGTTTCACCACGTAGAAATTACAGCTGTGTTTATACATAGTCCCCCCATTTCAGGGCACCATAATGTTTAGGGGACACGGCTTCACAGGTGTTTGTAATTGCTCAGGTGTGTTTAAATGCCTCCTTAATGCAGGTATAAGAGAGCTCTAAGTGTGTAGTCTTTCCTCCAGTCTTTCCATCACATTTGGATACTTTTATTGCTGTTTATCAACATGAGGACCAAAGTTGTGCCAATGAAAGTCAAAGAAGCCATTTTGAGACTGAGAAACAAGACAAAAACTGTTGGAGACATCAGCCCAAACCTTAGGCTTACCAAAATCAACTGTTTGGGACATCATTAAGAAGAAAGAGAGCACTGGTGAGCTTATTAATCGCAAAGTAACTGGCAGGCCAAGGAAGACCTCCACAGCTGATGACAGAAGTCTCTTTAGTAAAGAAAAATCCCAAAACACTTGTCCGACAGATCAGAAACGCTCTTCAGGAATCAGGTGTGGATTTGTCAATGGCCACTGTCTGCAGAAGGCTTCATGAACACTGCAAGAGGCTACACTGCAAGATGCAAACCACTGGTTAGTTGCAAAAATAGGATGGCCAGATTACAGTTTGCCAAGAAGTACTTAAAAGAGCAACCACAGTTCTGGAAAAAGGTCTTGTGGACAGATGAGACAAAGATTAACATATCAGAGTGATGGCAAAGATCCAAACCATGCAATCTCACCTGTGAAACATGGTGGTGGGGGTGCTATGGCTTGGGCATGTATGGCTGCTGAAGGTACTGGCTCACTTATCTTCATTGATGATACAACTGCTGATGGTAGTAGCATAATGAATTCTGAAGTGTACAGACACATCCTTTCTGCTCGTTCAAACAAATGCCTCAAAACTCATTGGCCGGTGGTTCATTCTACAGTAAGACAATGATCCCAAACATACTGCCAAAGGTAAAAAATGATCAATTCTTGAGTTGCCAAGTCAATCGCCTGATCTGAACCCAATTGAGCATGCCTTTTATATGCTGAAGAGAAAACTGAAGGGGGCTAGTGCCTAAAACAACTATAAGCTAAAGATGGCTACAACACAGACCTGGCAGAGCATCACCAGAGAAGACTCCCAGCAACTGGTGATGTCCATGAATCACAGACTTCAAGCAGTCATTGCATGCAAAGGATATGCAACAAAATACTAAACATGGCTACTTTCATTTACATGACATTCCTGTGTACAAAATATTATGATGCCCTGAAATGGGTGGACTATGTATAAACGCTGCTGTAATTTCTACACGGTGAAACCAAAATGTATAAAAATGTCCTTTATTAAAATCTGACAATGTGCACTTTAACCACGTGTGACCACGGGTGAAGATTGGGAAACATCGATGAGGAGGTTGACTGGACTTTGGTTCCTTCCCTCACAGTGGGGAACTTTGGTGCCGCTGTGGGGATGTTTGTATTGTGGACTACCGTGTTCTGTGTTTTTATGGGTTTTTTTAATTATTTGTATGACTAAGGGAAAAAGAGTTTTGTTGTCTCTTAATTGAAGACAATGACAATAAATCAAATCAAATCACATTTTTTTTCTATTACATAGAAACATAGAAATTAGGTGCAGGAGTAGGCCATTCGGCCCTTCGAGCCTGCACCGCCATTCAATATGATCATGACTGATCATCCAACTCAGTATCCCGTACCTGCCTTCTCTCCATACCCTCTGATCCCCTTAGCCACAAGGGCCACATCTAACTCCCTCTTAAATATAGCCAATGAACTGGCCTCGACTACCCTCTGGCAGAGAGTTCCAGAGATTCACCACTCTCTGTGTGAAAAAAGTTCTTCTCATCTCGGTTTTAAAGGATTTCCCCCTTATCCTTAAGCTGTGACCCCTTGTCCTGGACTTCCCCAACATCGGGAGCAATCTTCCTGCATCTAGCCTGTCCAACCCCTTAAGAATTTTGTAAGTTTCTATAAGATCCCCTCTCAATCTCCTAAATTCTAGAGAGTATAAACCAAGTCTATCCAGTCTTTCTTCATAAGACAGTCCTGACATCCCAGGAATCAGTCTGGTGAACCTTCTCTGCACTCCCTCTATGACAATAATGTCCTTCCTCAGATTTGGAGACCAAAACTGTACGCAATACTCCAGGTGTGGTCTCACCAAGACCCTGTACAACTGCAGTAGAACCTCCCTGCTCTTATACTCAAATCCTTTTGCTATGAAAGCTAACATACCATTCGCTTTCTTCACTGCCTGCTGCACCTGCATGCCTACTTTCAATGACTGGTTAATTTGTACGCATCATCCTTCGCTTTGATACTATCCCTGATTTCCCTTGTTATCCACGGATGTACTACCTTCCCTGATTTATTCTTTTGCCAAACTGGGATGAACAATTTTTGTAGTTCATCCATGCAGTCTTTAAATGTCTTCCATTGCATATCCACCGTCAACCCTTTTAGAATTAATTGCCAGTCAATCTTGGCCAATTCACGTCTCATACCCTCAAAGTTACCTTTCTTTAAGTTCAGAACCATTGTTTCTGAATTAACAATGTCACTCTCCATCCTAATGAAGAACTCAACCATATTATGGTCACTCTTGCCCAAGGGGGCAACCCTTCCTCATTACTCAATACCCAGTCTAAAATAGCCTGCTCTCTCGTTAGTGCCTCTACATGTTGATTTAGATAACTATCCCGCATACATTCCAAGAAATCCTCTTCCTCAGCACCCCTGCCAATTTGATTCACCCAATCTATATGTAGATTGAAGTCACCCATTATAACGGTTTTGCCTTTGTCGCACGCATTTCTAATTTCCTGTTTGATACCATCTCCAACTTCACTACTACTGTTAGGTGGCCTGTACACAACACCCACCAGCGTTTTCTGCCCCTTAGTGTTTCGCAGCTCTACCCATACCGATTCCACATCCTCCAAACAAATGTCCTTCCTTTCCATTGCGTTAATCTCCTCTCTAATCAGCAACGCTACCCCACCTCCTTTTCCTTTCTCTCTATCCCTCCTGAATATTGAATATCCCTGGATGTTCAGCTCCCAGCCTTGGTCACCCTGGAGCCATGTCTCCGTGATCCCAACTATATCATAGTCATTAATAGCTATCTGCACATTCAACTCATCCACCTTATTACGAATGCTCCTTGCATTGAGACACAAAGCCTTCAGGCTTGTTTTTACAACACTCTTACCCCTTATACAATTATGTTGAAAAGTGGCCCTTTTTGATTTTTGCCCTGGTTTTGTCTGCCTGCCACTTTTACTTTTCACCTTGCTACCTATTGCTTCTACCCTCATTTTACACCCCTCTGTCTCTACGCTCACACATTTAAGAAACCCTTTCCCTTTAACTCCATCCTCCACTATCCCATTCGACACCCCACCCCCCTTATTCAGTTTAAAACCACCCGTGTAGCAGTGGCAAACCTGCCTGCCAGAATGCTGGTCCCACACCTGTTAAGATGCAATCCGTCCCTTTTGTACAGTTCCCCCTTACCCCAAAACAGATCCCAGTGATCTAAGAATCTAAATCCCTGCCCCGTGCACCAGTTCCTCAGCCACACGTTCAGGTCCCGTATCTCCCTGTTCCTGCTCTCGCCAGCACGAGGAACTGGAAGCAAACCGGAGATAACAACCCTGGAGGTCCTGCTTTTCAGCATTTTTCCGAGCTCTCTAAAGTCACGCTGCAGAATATTCATACCCTTCTTTCCGACATCATTTGTGCCGACATGCACTACCACTTCCGGATGTTCACCTTAGCCCTTGAGGATTTTCTGCACTCTGTCCGTGACATCCTGGATCCTGGCACCAGGAAGGCAGCACACCATCCTCGCATCCCGTCTGTTGCCGCAGAAACCCCTGTCCGTACCTCTCACAATGGAGTCTCCCACTACAATGGCGTTGCCTGCCTTAGGCCTTTTTGGTTTTGGCTCAACAGCCCTATTCGCATCACAAGCCAGTCCGCCGCCCAGTGTAAACACCTCTTTTGTCCCGACAGCTTCTAAGTGGGTGAACCTGTTCACAAGAGGTACAACACCCAGGGAAGTTGGCATTCCATGCTTTCCTCCCGTTCTCACTGTCTCCCACCTTCTCTCTTCCAGTACCTTAGGTGTAACAATCGTACTGTAGGACTTGTCGAGGAACGACTCAGTTTCTCGGACGAACCGGAGGTCATCCACTTGCTTCTCAAGTTTCCCAACACGGCCCTTCAGGAGCTCTACCTGGATGCACTTCTCGCATTTGTAGCAGCCAGAGGCACCAGCGGTGTCCTTGACCTCCCACATACTGCAAGCATCGCACTGCATCAGCTTGCCTGACATCTCCTTCTTTCGTCTCTACCTCTCAAGCGTATTGCGTGGTCTCCTCTCCTCAGCCTCCTCGCCGAAGACTCTCGAGCCAAAGACTCACACTTTACTCACAGGGACTCTCGAGTCAAAGACTCACACTTTTCTCACAGGGACTCTCGAGTCAAAGACTCACACTTTTCTCACAGGGCACTTCCCTCGCAAGGCCGCTCACTCACTGCCGCTCGCTAAGAGCCGTCTTGCTTAAATTGACTGATAAATTGCCTGATTTACCAATTTACAAACCAAATTCCTCAGTTTTCAACTGTTTTCCCGGCACTGACTCACTTCTCGCCTCCCACTTGGGCTAGAGCCAATCAGTCGTATCGCTTTGCTGCTGCTGCTGCTGCTGCTGCTGCCGCTGCTGCCGCCGCTGCCCCCGCTGCCCCCGCTGCCCCCGCTGCCGCCGCTGCCCCCGCTGCCCCCGCTGCCGCCGCTGCCCCCGCTGCCCCCGCTGCCGCCGCTGCCCCCGCTGCTGCTGCTGCTGCTGCCCCCGCTGCTGCTGCTCCGCTCCCCCCGCTGCTGCTGCTCCGCTCCCCCCGCTGCTGCTGCTGCTCCCCCCGCTGCTGCTGCTGCTGCCCCCGCCGCTGCCCGCTGCCCCCGCCGCTGCGCTGCCCCCGCCGCTGCCCCCGCCCCCGCCCCTGCCCCCCGCCGCCGCCGCCGCCGCCGCCGCCGCCGCCGCCGCCGCTGCTGCTGCTGCTGCTGCTGCTGCTGCTCCCCTCCCCCCCCCCCCCAAACCTACAGCAGTTCTGAGTAAAGTCTGCCTGTCCTTGGCCTCTACTTTAACTGTTTTCACTTCTCTCCTCCCACTTGGGCTAGAGCCAATCAGTCGTATCTCTTGCTTATCTCCTGCTGCTGTTGCTCCCAAGCCTACAGCAGTTCTGAGTAAAGTCTGCCTGTCCTTGGCCTCTACTTTAACTGTTTTCACTTCTCTCCTCCCACTTGGGCTAGCTCCCAAATCTCCCAAATCTCAAATTGTGGAGATTCCTCTCTGCCCCCCCCCCTTCCTCTCTGCCCCCCCCTTCCTCTCTGCCCCCCCTTCCTCTCTGTCCCCCCCTTCCACTCTGCCCCTTCCTCTCTGCCCCCTTCCTCTCTGCCCCTTCCTCTCTGCCCCTTCCTCTGCCCCCCCATTCCCCTCTGCCCCCTTCCTCTCTGTCCCCCTTTCTGCCTTCCCTCTCTGCCCCCTCCCTCTCTGCCCCCTCCCTCTCTGCCCTCCTCCCTCTCTGCCCCCTTCCTCTCTGCCCCTTCCTCTCCGCCCCTTCCTCTCTGCCCCCCCTTCCTCTCTGCCCCCCCCCCCTTCCTCTCTGGCCCCCCCCCTCCTCTCTGCCCTCCCCCCCTCCCTCTAGGGAATCCCCCACTTCCCCCCCCCCCCCTCCACATCCACCTTCCTCCCCTCTCCCCCTCCCCCCCTCTCCAACCTCGCGTTGAGGGGACGGGACCCAACAGGTCCCCCTTGGGCTAGTGTATTCTAAATGTTATCTCATTCTTTGTGTACTTAGCACTCATCACTGCATTTATAGTTGTATTTATCATTGCTCTTTTGAGCTTCATGTGAATGAGGAATTTCATTGCACTAATCTGAATCTGGAGATTTTTCCTTTTTTGCCCAAATGTTTACAATTTTACCTAGGAGGCTTGATGTCTTGAAATAATGTCAGGAAATTGTGAATCTCAACTCTATAATTCAGCTCTTTGGTCCATGTTTGGACCAAGGGTGTGTTGAAGTCAGAAACCAGACGGTTCTTGCAGAATTTAAACTTGACATGGGAGAGAAGGTGCAAATTGATAGCACTCCTGACAGTGCAGGGCTCTCGCTTAACTTTTTTTCCCTGTTGCCAGCCGGGCAACCTTGGCAGCCTTTTAGGTTGCCAAATGACAGTTTAGGTGGTCATTTAAGATGGCTTGCATGACGTGTGCTCAGACGAAGTGCGTAGTTACCAGTCGGAATTATGCTCAATGAAGCATTCACATATTATTTCTGCTTCAAATAAAGTCACAAACTAACATATTCACCATTCAAGACATGATATATACCACAATGAAATGCAGCAAAATTATAATACGGTATCAACTCTTTTTACACATTGCAATTAATGCAATTTTTATTATTTCTTTCCACTTCCAAACAAAAATGTAGTTGGATTATTCAGCATATGATCAACCTGTGTCAATAAGTCCTGGACCTTGATAACATATATGCTTAACCATGCATACTACAGATTGATGCAAGCATGTTTTCTGTGAAGGACCGAAAGTTATCATGACATGGCCATAGCATGGGTCGTTATTGCTATTGGTACAGAAACACTCTCGCTTCCCACATAATTTATCCACAACAAAATATACAGGTTGCAAGGAATTTTCTAAAGGCATTTTATGATAATAGCTGTTAAAACTGACTATACCCATCTGACAGGTTAAACATTACACTAACTGACAAGAGATGGCTAAAGGACATAAATGCAGCAAATGTTCTTTTGGTAATATATTTAAAGGTGTCAAGACGCCACATTACCGGACATTCAGATTAGATGTATGTGGCAATGAAGATACCCAGTTTGTAAGCAACAATTTTTTTAAATTTTTTTTTTTAATTGGTGATAAACGCTTTTTCCATCATTCCCTCTTCAGTTAAAATTTCAACTGAAATATCTCCTGACCAAATTTGTGATGTATACGACTGATTGTAGAAGTAAAACCTGGATAAATCCAACGTATAGTTGTGAATGTTGCTCATTAAATAACTACAGTACTGATACACCATATATAGAGCATTGATTTGCCATTAAAATGAATTCTGTAATAACGGGTCAGTGACAGTCGAACACTGCGGTTTTAATGTTTCACGTGTTCACAATTTAATGAATCCATCTTTATGGATTAAAACAAATAATAACATTGGGAATTAAAACATATATGATTGCATTCCGTTATCCAACATAGTCAATGTTAGCTCTGAAGACATTTCCAGCACAATGGGGGGGAGGGGGTCTGAATCAATGCAGGATGGATAGATGGTGGGGGGGGGGGGGGGGCTTGAGAAGGCGATCGGTGCGGATTGGATGGATTGAGGCAGGGGAATTAGTGCGTGTTGGTTGGAGTAGTTAAAATTGTGAGGGGAGAGCGCGGGGGATGTCAGTGGGGTTGAATGGGGGGATCTGTGAAGGATGGATAGGGGGAGCAGTGCAGGATGAAGGGGAGAAGCAGTGCAGGATGGATGGGAAGGGGGGGGTCAGTACAGGATGAATTGGGGGACCAGTGTAGGATTGAAGGGGAGTGGCAGGAGAATCAATGCGAGGTGGATAGGGAGATCAGTGCAGGATGAATAGATGGGGGGGGGGGGGGGAGGAGGGGAGTGGAAGGGGCGTACGAGAGAGAGAGGAAGGGGCAGAGGAGGTGGGAAGGAAGGCCAGCACTCCTCGGACAACACCTGTCGGGCACGGAAATCGCAATCAAAATATGGAGGGGACCGATAACAGAATATCTTGCGCGCATGCACACACACTCACGAGGCTTCGGAGGCTCAATCCAGCGCTAAATGCAGCTCAACTGTGCCTGTCTCGCCCAAAGACACTAGAGGAGCTCCTCTATAATCTTTGGTCTCGCCTGCAGCCCTGTCTCAATCCAGACAGGCAGAGTGAGCTAGGTTTAGCGCTGTTTCTCTGCGCTGGCTGTGGGGCACCGCTCCCGTCCGACGTCTCTGGCCACCCCCAGGGGAGGGGGGGGGGGCTCCCGGGTGGGGAAGGTGATGGTCCAGTGGCGGTTTGGCAGAGATTGCAGCGCTGGAGACCGGGATTGATCCTGGCTGCGGTGCAGGTCTGCCGAGGTTTTGGCTCGTCTCCCTCCTCCAATCACCGCGCTCTATCTCCCCTATCCCCCTACTCTACTTCCGCCACTCTACTTACCGACACCTCCCTCCTCCAAGGGTCTGTTTTGAAAGCGCCATTGGCGGAGTGGCAGCAGCGGCCGTTATCAGGCCGTGCGGGAGGAGATGGAGCCGTTGCCGCTGCTGCTGTGCGAAGCCCGTCATTCGCTCCGACCCTCCGTCACGCCACACTTAGCATCTTTCCAACAACCGTCGCCGACACAAAACGTCACGTTCCTTTTCTCCAGAGATGCTGCCGGACCCGCGGAGTTACTCCAGTTTTTTGTGTCTATCTTCGGTATAAACCAAGTTGCCAAGCCGGGCAAAATGACTCGCCGTTTAGGTTGCCCGGTGGCACTTTGAGTGGTCAGTGGCACCTGGGCAACCGTTAATTTCGAGCCCTGCAGTGGTTTCCAGCACTTTGCTGATAATTAATTGAGTGGTAATTAGCTAAATTGGATTTGTCCTGCCTTTTTTGAACAAGATATATCTGAGCGACTTTCCATATTGCCAGATTCCAGTGTTGTAATTGTATTGGAACGAATAGGTTATAGGGGTAGCTCGTTCTGGAGCAAGTTGTTAGTAATACAGTGAGGAGATAGTCAAACCCAGGGGAGTGGGAGTCTGCAGCATGGAAGCTTCAGGCCTGGTGCTGAGTCCAGGCTGCAGGTAAGGCAACGGCTGCGGGCTGCTGGAGGGCCGGTGGAATCGATGGTGGAAATCCGTGGGGAGTGAAGAAGCTTGGGAGGTCCGTGGTCAGCGGGGAAGCTTGGGAGGTCCCAGTGGGTGGATGGTCGGTGGGGCGGCGAGGTGAATAGGCCCCGGTGTGGCGGCAAGGTTCGGTGGGCCCCGGTGCGGCGGCGGTGTTTGATGGGCTCGGTACGGCGGTGATTTTCGGCGGGCCCGGTGAGGTGGCGAGGTGAGTAGGCCCCAGTGCGGCGGCGAGTTTCAGCGGGCCCGGTGAGGCGGCGAGGTGAGTGGGCCTCAGTGATGCGGCGATGTTCGATGGCCATGAACATTGACTTCTCCAATTTCAGGTAGCCCTCACTGTCTCCTCCCCTCCTCAGCCCTCCTCCTCCTTTCTTCTTCCTGACCCCCCCCCCCCCACATCAGTCTGAAGATGGGTTCGGCCCGAAACGTTGCCTATTTCCTTCACTCCATAGATGCTGCCGCGCCCGCTGAGTTTCTCCAGCACTTTTGTCTACATTTGTTAGTAATACAGCTGGGTTGTTCTCTGATTGCTTAGTTTTTAGTGTATCAGATGTTCTTAACCATTTCTTAATGTCGTTTGGAGTGAATTAGATTGACTGGAAAAAATGGCTTCTGTGGCGTTGGGGATCTTCGGAAGTGGGATTGATCATTTGTTTGGCACTTCTTGCTGAACATTGTGTGAATATTTTATTTTGTACTCATTTATTGGGTCATACCACCATTGACCATAGGATGTTCTTGGTGTTGCCTCCCTCTATTAGCTGTTTAATTGGCCATCACCATTTGCAATTAGATTTGGTAGGGTGTTTGAATTTTAATCTGATTCATTTGTTGTGTGATTGTTTAGTTCTGTCTTTTGCATGTCCTTTTTGTTGTTTAGCAAGTAAATGGTTATTTGAATATAAGAAGAAAAGAAGAGCTGCCCCCACCATTCAATGTGATGATGACTGAACTGCCCCGACCTCCTCTCTTCTGTATCAGTTGCCCTGGGACTTATGTCCCTGATCTTACAAAAACACTCTTCCTCTGCAAGTACTCACAATGATCAAGCCCCCACAATCTTCCTGTGTAGAGAATTCCAGAGATTTACCAAGTTGTCCCTATGCACCTTAGATTTAAATAGTTTTGTGACTACAGTATATCCATTCGTTCAGAATTCTTGTAATACTGTAACCTGGTCCTGTATTGCCACCTCACTAATCTGGCACCTCATTTTAAAGTATACTTGCATTTGTTGCACCCAGCTAGCAAGCATTTCTAAACAATTAGTTTAGGTAGGGTTGATCCCTTGGCTTGATTGTAATTGCAGAATGAAGAGTATGACAAACCATGAGGTTACAGATTGTGATGGTGTTGCTGCTGTTGTTTGCCCACCGGGCATCATCGGTACCTAATTTTGAGCTGCTAGATCTTTTCTGTGACTGTTCCAGTGATGGATAGTTGGGAGGACAGAGAAAGTAGACTATTTTGTTGCTTCTCCCAGTACCTGCTGGAGACCCAATTTGGCTACTATGTTCTCCAGAATTCAGCCATCACTGTGTGTGGTCCTGTTACCATGCGTGATAGTTATTGACTCCCTCACTCAGAGCACATTCTATGCCCTTGATACCTCTGGCGTTTTTCCAAGTTTGTTTAATATAGAGCAACACTGATTCAGTGACCGTGCAGGTTTTCCCCAGCTGCTTCGGTTTCCCCCCACACTCCAAAGACGTACAGGTTTGTAGGTTAATTGGCATCTGTAAATTGTAAATGGTCCCTAGTGTGTAGGATAGTGCGAGTGTACGAGGTGATCGATGGTCGGCATGGACTCGGTGGGCCGAAGGGCCTGGTTCCGCACTGTATCTCTAAAGCCTGAAGATTGTTATCCAAGAACGTTGGGCTGCTATGTTCTACAGAATTCGGCCATCTCAGTGGTGCTCCCACGCTACTCTTGGTGATTAGATTAGATTAGATTAGATTCCTTTATTGTCATTCAGACCTTTCGGTCTGAACGAAATTTCGTTGCCTGCAGTCATACACAATAATGATAAATAGCAAAACATACAATAAACACAAATTAACATCCACCACAGTGAGTTCACCAAGCACCTCCTCACTGTGATGGAGGCAAAAGTCTTAGTCTCTGTCTCTTCCCTCCTTGTTCTCCCTGTGCGCTGAGGCGATCTGGGCCGAAGATGCTGCCCTCCAGTCCAGCGGACGCAGCTGTAGTTGCGGGAGCTCCGGAAACAGGTCACCAACCTGCGAGCTCCCGGTCGTCCACTGGGCCCGCGGCCGAACCTCCGAAGTGATGTCGCCGCCGCCGCAGCTCCGATTCGGGCCGCTGCCGAAAGCCGGATCCCCACCTCAGCGAGTCGGGCCGCTGCCGAAAGCCGGAACGCAGCCTCAGCTCCGAGTCAAGTCGCTGCCGAAAGCTGGAACACCGCATCAGCGAGTCGGGCTGCCACCGCCTCAGCTCCAAGTCCCGCAGCCTCAGCTCCAAGTCCCGCAGCCTCAGCTCCGAGTCCCGCCGCCTCAGCTCCGAGTCCCGCAGCCTCAGCTCCGAGTTGGGCCGCCGCCGCCTCAGCCCCGAAGTCGGCCAGCCTAGTCCTAGCCGGCTCTGCCTCCTGAGCCTCGAGGTCGGTCGCAGTTGGAGGCCACCAGCTCCGCCATTAGGCCTCAGCGCAGACGGAGGCAGAGAAGGGAGATACGACAAAAAAAAGTCGCATTCCCCCGAAGGAAGAGACAGAAAACATGTCGTCCCCCCCCCACAACCTAATGAACCAAAATTAACTAAAACAGGACAAAGAAAACAACAAAAAAAAGTAAAAACCGCAGCTGTTAACAGCGCCGCCACTTCTGGTGATGGTTATTGACTCCCTCACATAGAGCACATTCTATGCCCTAGATACCTCTGGTATTTTTCCAAATGTGTTTAATGTAGAGGAACACTGATTCATCAGGTGAGAAAGGATTGTTGGTGGGGGTAATCGAGAAGAGGTTTCCTTGTGCATGTTTGACTTGATGCCATGAGAAAATGAGGCATGTTTATTTTGCACCCTGCGACTGAAATTTGAATTCAGTTCTGATGATGTCTTGGATTTGAAATGTTACCTACCCGTTGCTATTTGCATGGATGCTGCCTGACTTGCTGACTGTTTCCCGCATTTTCTGTTTTTATTTCAAATTTGCAGCATTTGTAGCTTTTTGATTTTCATTTATTATTATAGATCCTGGATATTAGGTCAAGGCCAGACTTGAGTAATGTAACAACGTAAGTTTAGCATTAATGTTCACCCTTATTGCAAAGATTGCATTGAACATATTTCTTCTTGATTTTTTAATTTTTCTTTTCTGTTTTTTTAGATATCAACAGATGCTGCACAGAAATTTGGTTTACTTGGCAACTATAGCAGATTCTAATCAAAACATGCAGTCCTTGCTACCTGCTGTAAGTAATACACCATTGATTCCACTACCAGGGTTGTAGCAAAACTAATAAAAACAGTAGTGAACTTTTTTTTCGCTGATTAATTCCTTTCCCTTCAACTTACTACAGAGGTTGCATGTAAATATTAATTAAAATAATGTTGTAAAATGTACCATTCTTGAATAGCATATGGCATGGAGTTGTGGATTTGCAATTACACTTATAACCCGTTGCTAAATATGTAACTTAATGTTACTAAATTAACGTAGTTCCTTGGAAGATGGCAGAATTGTTTTGCAGTCATTATGTTGATCCTTCTTCCCCCCCCCCCCCCTGAAATTCTCTTGTCTGCATATTTAGAAGGTCTTATATTGTGCATCAACATTTATATTAAGCATTTGATATGTTAAATAAATCAAACTTGCATTTTATGTTTCCAATATGTTAGCTACATTGTTGGAATCCATTACCATTTATTTTTGATTGGAAAAATGATTTGTCTTTGCATTTGTTTGAATAGATTCTTCACAACCTTCATAGCCAGAATTAGCAAACTTCTGGTTAAAGTGGTAAATTATTTTCGAATTACTGAATTTAAAGATCAGTCGGACTAAATTTAAAGATTCAGAATGAACAAAAAAGCCACATCATCAAACCCGATTTCAAATCTGCAGGAAAATAATCAAATAAAAAAATAATAATATTGTTTTCTGTAAACAAAGGCAAATTATTTTTTTTAAATATTAAATATCATGCAATGATTTACAGAAGAAAGAACTTGCATTTATAGAGAATATTTTATGACCATGATGTGCTAATGTTTGGCAACCAGTGAAAAACTTTCAAAATATAGTTGCTGTTATTAAATGCATTCTCCATGCTTCTCGATAAATGGAGCTTATACACACTTGGGCAAAGACAATATCAGAGCTGCTTTAAGGCAGTATCGACCACATCATCACAAGTTTTCATTTTTTATGTTAAATTGCTAACTAATAATGTAGTGGTTCTTGGTCTTTTTGTGAAACCCTAGATGATCAGCACAGATGCAGTTTGATAATAGGGTGAGATACATATGGTTGTTGTACTGCCACAGAACTTGGCCTATTTACACTTGTACATCTCAGTAGGACTGTTGAATTGCCAAAATCGAGGGAGCCCTGGACATCGCACTGTGGCCCTGAGACCAGCTGGAGTGCAGTCCTGATCACCGATCTACCTCATTGGAGACCTTTCAACTATCTTCAATTGTAGTTTATTGGACATCCTGCACTAAACATTAGAACCCTTTATCTGTACATTGTGGACGACATGATTGGATTCATGTATAGTCTTTTCTTTGACTGGATAGCATGCAAATAAAAGCATTTCACTGTACATTGGTACAGCTTACAATAATAAAGACTAAACTAACGTTTCCAACTTGTCATTGTCCTAACTGAGATTAGATGGGGGTTGGGTTATCAAACTTGTTTCTGTTGCACATGAATTTTACACTAGCATATTTACCAATTGCTCTGTTGGTTCCTAATGGAGGAACACTGAATATTGATCCTCCAAAATGCTGTTGAACCCAAAACCAGCGACCCACACTTCAGCACTGTAAAGAAGGGAATGCTACTTACCTTTGTCACTGTCCAGTGGCAAATTCACAAAATAACCTCTGTGCCAAATAACAGTATTCATTTAGTGAAGAATCATGAATAACAATCTACTCATTCGTTTGTTTCCTGTATGCAAAACATTGCTCTGCACAATTTAGCTGAACACTTTGCCTA
Organism: Amblyraja radiata; assembly: GCF_010909765.2. NCBI lineage: Eukaryota > Metazoa > Chordata > Chondrichthyes > Rajiformes > Rajidae > Amblyraja > Amblyraja radiata. Next base: position 29,307,015 of record NC_045978.1, read on the forward strand.
TATAACCATGACAAAACTTCAAATAATAAATCCATTCATTACGGAATGTTTTGGAATGTCTTGAGAGTATGATATGCAGCTACATAAATGCAAATTTATTTGTTCTCTACATGAATGTAATTTATTTCCAGCATCTTTAGCCAATTGTAATCTATATACTTTTAAAACTGTGTGTGTATGTCATTTTTTTGGCCTTTGATTCGTTACTCCGCCAAAACCAGACGCTAATATGCCGAGATTTTTACCATTTCGCTAGCCATTTCACTTTTACATTCGCTCATCCACTCCTCATTAAATTTAGTCATTTTTCTGTACACATTTTTATTAAAATCCTTCCCCACTCACTCATTTTTCGCCTCCAGCTGGCCAGCGACCATAAAGGCTGCTGCCACCCGGTTCTCCTCCAAAAACGCCAACATTTTTCTAATTTCGCTAGCGACCGACATTTTTCCCATTTTGCTAGCGATTTTACTTCCTCCATTCCCCCCCCTCCCCCTCCGGCCTGGCTCTGTCACGCTGGCCGAAGCCAAAGATCGCTGGCTTGCCATGTCCGAAAATCCCGCGCGTCAACGGCCTGTCGGCCCACAGGCGAATTGAGGGCGTATGCAGCGTCTTGACGGCGTATGCCTAGCGCATGGCATTGCGCAATGACGTCAGGCCGCCCCCTCCTCTTGCACCCGCACATTGCGGGAACAGACCCAAAGGGTCTGCACTTGGTCTAGTATAGTCTAAAATGCAATTGTTAATTGTGTTTTTTTACATTCGTACCATTTCCTTTTTCTTAGCCACCATCCCAAAACCTGTCAATGGGACCAGGAGGAATGAATCTGCCTGGATCAAATCAAGCTTTGCATTCGCAGAATGTTCCTAATGACACTATGGGGGGAGGGATTCCTCCTTCCACACTAATGCAGAACCAGATGAGCAATGGTAGGTTCTAACAATGTTACTTATTTACGGTTTGTTGCAATGCTATGATATCGGGATCTGCTAAACCAAAGGCTGGAAATGATAGAATTCAGATTTATTTAAGGCCTGGTATTGAGATTTGACAGAAAAATTACTTACAGAAAATTAGAAGTGGTTGATTGTAGGGTATAGATTTTTTTTCCCCAAATGTGGATTTGCCATGGTATTGCCGACGATAACGTGTAACATTTTTCTTCTGCTTCCAACGTCCCCTCTGTCTTTGTGAATCAATTTTGTATTTTTATCTTAACAATTAATTTTGCTTTCAATTAATTTTTCTCTCCCCGTTAGAAATTATCTCTTTCTCCTCTATACTTATCTATCAATGACCTTTTCCCTTCCTCTTTCTCATCACTGGGAAACATAGGCTGTCATTGGAGGAGAAATCTTTTGAAACCGGTGAGTAGGTTTTGGAGATAGGGATTTGGTCAGGTTGATGAAATACTGGTTACATAAGACCGTGCTGCAGAAAGAGCTGTGAAGTAGTCAGTCCATTATCATTGTGTGATATACTAGTCATAGTTACATTTCCTACTACCAGTTTTCATCCCTTCATCAACTACATGATTTGGGCAGAAGACTTCAAATGCAGCCAACATAACAATAAAAAAAACAAAAAACATCCCAATTGGACAGTCTTGATATCCATGAGGGGGGGGGGGGGGGGGGGGAGGAGAAACCTCATGTACTCCTTGGATAGCCTACAACCCAACAGCATAAACATTGAAGCCTCCAATTACAATCAAACTCCTCTTTCCTCCCCCCCCCCCCCCCCATTTATAAATCCTGTGTGCACACCTTTCTCCCCTGCACCTGTCATCCATTTCCTTTCTCCTGTTTCTACTCGTCTCCTATCCCTCCCATTTTTTCTTTATTTTTTATGGGTACTGGTTGAGGACTGTGTCCAGATCCAAGTTGCAACTGTACACGTTCTCTTATTGATATTGATTAGTATTCGTTTGGAACCTGAAGATATCGCTCTGTTTGTTGTTTATTGATATCACATGGCAACTGGAATAGATGGTAGACCTTTCCTATTGGTTTCGAATTTAACTGAGATGTATGCCACAGAATTGGATTATTTCAGAGGCAATCCAAACAAATTATTTTGACTGAGCGTGGTTGTGTTTTTTTTTTTCAGGTCCTACTCATGTTTCAGTTCAACAGTCAGGACCAGCCACAATGCCAAGTACTTCAATGAATATGCCTGTAAGTAACCATGGAACACCAGGTGGCTATAGTCATTCTGTGCCATCTTCACAAGGGATGCAGATGCAGGGTCAGAATCAGTCGCTGGCAAACTATGGATCCCGGACAAACATGAGCATGCAAACCAGTCAAGGTAAACATTTAAAAATAGCTGTGTTACATTATTATAGTGGATAACCTGCTGTAATACGTTTTGCTCTTTGCATGCATCACATTTCCTCCTTAAACAGAATGGCAAAGGAAATTCTTGGCCTAGAAATTCAATCAAATTCAATCATGCAGCGTTTTACTCAGTATTATGTAATAGTAAATTCTTTACACCGAGCCTAGGAATGTTAACTGAGGACTTTCTAGAATGATTCACTTTTTTCGACCTTGATGCAAATTCTGTGTCAGTCACAAACAGGATGATGTCATTCTGCATGCAACACTTTTAGAGCATTGTCATGCGGAAGGACAAGATCAAATTCTCTGGGAAATGACCATCATTAGACGCTTGCAGCAAAGTCAAGTTTTAACATAGGGCAGTCACGGTGGCACAGCGGTAGAGTTGCTGCCTTACAGCAAAATGCAACGCCAGAGACCCGGGTTCGATCCCGACTACGGGTGCTGTCTGTATGGAGTTTGTACGTTCTTCCCGTGATCTGCGTGGGTTTTCCCCGAGATCTTCAGTTTCCTCCCACACTCCAAAGACGTACAGGTTTGTAGGTTAATTGGCTTGATAAAAATGTTAAATTGTCCAAGTTGGCGATATGCAGAGTACTGCCCTGCCGACTACAAAATTCAGAAGGTTCATAGCATTTGGATTCAAGTGCGATAATTCCCTTATTTGGCTCTGTGTTCTGGGTGCCCCTATGTGAAACCGAGTCCCGGTATCCAATACAAAGACTGAATCCTTCAATGTGAAAATTGTCCTGATGTTTCAAGTTCTTAGATAGATGCCTGGAACTATAACTCATCCATGGACATTCACTTGAATATCGTCCTAGATCCTAGACTCTGATAATCTTTGAAGAACCATCTTCCTGGTCCTGATCCTTTTGGATGATCTTCTTCCAATCCAGGTACTCTTTCTCCACCACACATTCTATACCCCTCTCAGTTTTCAATCGTTTACTTTCCTCAGTGATTTAATCTTTGGTAGGTGTTGGTCCTCCCTTTCCACAATCTCCACAATACCAGTCCATAGACACAAAATGCTGGAGTAACTCGGCGGGTCAGGCAGCATCTCTGGAGAAAATGACAAGGTGAGTTTTGGGTTGAGACCTTACTTCAGACTGAGAGTGAGGGGAGAGGGAAACTAGAGGTCTGAAAAGGTACAGAATAGATCAGAGCCGGAACCGATGACTCAAGAAAGATGGAGCCCACAATGGTCCATTGTGAGCTGTGTAAGTGAAACTAGCAAGATGACTAGGGTGGGGGAGGGACGGAGAAAGAGGGAATGCAAGGGTTACTTTAAATTAGATAAATCAATATTTGTTCTGCTGGGTTGCAAGCTGCCCAAATGAAATATGAGCTGCTGTTCTTCCTATTTCCGTGTGGCATCACTCTGACAGTGTTGAAGGCCACTCTTCTTCCCACCCCCACATCAGTCTGAAGAAGGGTCTCGACCCGAAACGTCACCTATTCCTTTGCTCCATAGATGCTGCCTCACCTGCTGAATTTCTCCAGCATTTTTTTCTGCCCTGGATAGAAAGGTCAGTATGGGAATGGGAGTTGAAATATTTGGCAACTGTGAGATTGTGTTGGCCAAGGCGGACTGATCGTAGGTGTTCAGTGAAACGTCACCTATTACTTTTACCAAAGATGCTGCCTGACTTTTTTTTCCTGATCAGAGCCTTAAATTCTCTCATCTTCCAGGCTTCATTACTCCCACCTGCGTTGCTGTTTACTCCAACAGGAAAGTGCATGTCCTTAACACTTCTTATCACACTTTTAAAAGCATCCCACTTTCAGGGCATTCCTTTGCTTGCAAACAACCTACTCCAATCAACTTGAGAAAGTTCCAGTCGAATATCATCAAAGTGGGCCTTGCCTCAATTCAGAATTTTAACGTGGTCCCACCCTATCTTTATCCATAACTATTTTAAAGCTAATAGAACTGTGGTTGCTGGTCCCAAAGGGCTTACTCATGGATACTTCAATCACGTGCCAATCCCAATTTCCTAATGTCCCTGTCCCACTAGGGAAACCTGAACGGAAACCTCTGGTAACCTTGCGCCCCACCCAAGGTTTCCATGAGGTTCCCAGAGGTTTTGGTCACTCTCCCTAATGATCGAAAGTGGTTTCCGCTAGTTGAGGCTTCTTCTATGTTCCTGCGATTATTTCAACAAAACCAAAACCAAAACCGTCCTCGACTAAAAATAGGTTGCCATTTGGTCGAAGCCAGTGGAGTGGGGTTGCTATTTGCTTACAGGCAGTCGAAGGCAATCTCCTTCGCTGACCGGCCATTTTGATTGGCCCTTTGGAGTTTTCAGGATCTTTGGTTTTCAGGACCTAGAAGATCCGCCGGAAGGTAAAATGCCCGCTAACTTTATTAAACTTCTTAAAAACTGTCTCCACTCCATCTCCTTTCTTCCCCCCCCCCCTCCTTCTCCCCACCCTCCTTCTCCCCCCCTCCTTCTCCCCCCCTCCTTCTCCCCCCCTCCTTCTCCCCCCCTCCTACTCCCCCCCTCCTTCTCCCCCCCTCCTTCTCCCCCCCTCCTTCTCCCCCCCTCCTTCTCCCCCCCTCCTTCTCCCCCCCTCCTTCTCCCCCCCTCCTTCTCCCCCCCTCCTTCTCCCCCCCCTCCTACTCCCCCCCTCCTTCTCCCCCCCCCCCTTCTCCCTCCCCCCCTTTCTCCCTCCCCCCCTTCTCCCTCCCCCTTCTCCCTCCCCCCCCCTTCTCCCTCCCCCCCCCTTCTCCCTCCCCCCTCCCTTCTTCCCCCCCCCTTCTCCTGACTTCACTTCCACAAGAACATGGGGATTGATTTAATATTCTTTAATATTACAAAACTAATACTAAAATTAGTTTTAAAACAATTCCATAACTGTTGTGTATTTTGATTTTCTGAATAGAAAATTACAACAAATGAGTAAATGGAAATAAGGAAGCCTTAAGAAATAAAATACTTATTTTTGCTTGAAAGCAACATTTTATTTGAAGCAGTTTACTGGTTGAGCCCAAAGGGATACCAATTTTGATACAATATGTAAATACTCAAAGCGTAATTGTTCTTTATATAATTCCGTGAAAAGTATGTTGCAATGCCATTGCATTTACATTTTCTGATGTACAAACAAAAGAATTGCAAATTTGTCTGGCTGAATGTATACAATGTGATACTAAGTTAACCGAATCAAAATGTCCCCGATCTTGTACTGAATTAGCTTTTCTCAATGCACTGCAAATATGGTGTCAGTGAGTTAGAGCTATTGGGGCATGAGGACAGTGATATAGAATTTCAAGCAGTAGTCAAGAGTGTTATCATATTAGACAAAAAATGCTGGAGTAACTCAGCGAGACAGGCAGCATCTCTGGAGGGAAGGAACCCATTCCTTCTCTCCAGAGATGCTGCCTGTCCCGCTGAGTTACTCCAGCATTTTGTGTCTATCTTCGATTTAAACCAGCACCTGCAGTTCTTTCCTACACAATGTTACCACAGTACTTGTTAGCCAATTAATGTTGCACATTTATATTTGTTTGGGAGAGGGTTGAGTTTTGACATCATGTTTTATGATGTCTGAAGAAGGGTCTCGACCCGAAACGTTGCCTATTTCCTTCCTCAATAGATGCTGCCTCGCCCGCTGAGTTTCTCCGGCATTTTTGTCCACCTTCATGTTTTATGATGATGCTTACCTAGGAAAGTGCAAGTACAGCAACTTGAGTGAAGCTTCAGTGAGCATGAAATTAAGGTTCATTCATGCACTAGTCATCAAGAGAGGATGGAAATTTGGGGAGAGATTAAAAAAAATTGTTGACTGCAACACATGTGTATATGCACATGCTTATATTTCAACAGTTGAGATGGGAAAAATCATGTATAAGTGTCTCTATGTAGTCTGCCAATTCCTGGCCTTGAATAGTAGGTTGAAATTTATCATTGGTAGTAGCAATTGTTTATCAGTTGGGGGTTTTCTGAACCAGCTGCTATTAAAGTATAGGGTCATACAGCATGGAAATAGGCCTTTTGGCCCATCTTGCCTTTGCTGACCAAGATTCCTCATCTGCACTAGTCCCACCTACCTGCGTTGGCTCATATCCCTCTAAACCAGTGGTTCCCAACCTTTTTTTGGCCATGCCCCGCCTAATCACCTCTAAAATCCTGTTGCCCCCCCCCCCCCCCCATGTGGTGATATATAATTCTTATCATTTAAAAAGTGAACTCCGTTTCAGCTGAAGAAGCTTAAAACGCCAATACCTTGGTTTAAACAAGCTTCTAAAGAACATGGCATCCATGAAAAAGAAAAATGAAATAAACAAAAGACAGTTCAAGTTCTGAGCAAGAAATTACTAAAAAATTGTAAAAAAAAAAAGAAAAATCAAATTGCCCCCCTTAAAAATCAAATTGCCCCCCTGTGGGGCGTACGCCCCACGTTGGGAACCACTGCTCTAAACCTTTCCTATCCATGTATCTGTCCAAATGTGTTTTTAATTCTTGTTATAGTTCCTGCCTCAACTAACACCTCTGGCAGCTCGTTCCATATACCTACCACCCTCTCCTATTAAATATTTCCCCTCTCACGTTAAACCTATGTGTTCTGGTTTTTGATTTCTCTACTTTGGGTAATAGACTGCATTCACTCTATTTATTGACTTCATGATTTTATACATCTCTATACAATTACCCCTCAGCCTCTTGCGCTGTAAGGAATAAAGTCTTAGCCTGCTCAACCTCTCCCCATATCTCAGGTCCTCAAGTCCTGGCAACATCCTTGTAAATCTTCCCTGCACTCTTTCCAGCGTACCAACATCCTTCCTATAGCAGGGTGACCAAAACTGAACACAATGCTCCAAATGCGGCCTCACCAATGTCTTGTATAACTGTAACATAACCTCCCAACTTTTATACTCAATATCCAGACCGATGAAGACCGAAAACGTTCTTAATCATCCTATCTACCTTTGATGCCACTTTTGGGGAACTATGAAGCTGCAACCCAGATCTCTCTGCTCTACCACACTCCCTACCATGCTTACCATGCGTAACCTAATCAAATGCCTTGCTGAAATATACATTGTAAAACATCTGATGCATATTCTCACCTTATTGGAACGCATTGGTTATATTCCTTTTCATTATTTATTACGAATTAAATAAATGAAATGACTTTAAGTCGAGCCAACTTTGAATTAAATAATGCAATTCAGTCACCATGGATTTTTTGTGCTATGTCCATCAAAATGAGGAGAGCTCAATTTGCTGCTTTTATTGTAAAATACCTCAATGGTTCTAAAGTACTAAAGGGTGCTCTGACCTTATGAAATGTGTTGTGTAAGAGATTTTTTAACAGAGCTACTCATTTAAGATTATTTTTCAGTTCCAATGATACACCAGCAAGCTGCAACGCCACATTACAATACACCACAAGGAGGTGGACAACATTACCAGGGACAGTCGACTATGGGAATGATGGGACAGAGTAACCAAGGCAGCAACATAATGGGCCAAAGGCCAATAGGGCCTTATAGATCAACACAACAAGGTATGATGTGCATGGTTATCATTTGACAAGAAACATCTGATACATTTTAGCAGTTCCCTACATTGTAATATTATTTTCTTCTCTTACTCAATGAATGGTGGATTCATTCAACATTGTGAAATAATAACAACGATACACTCGAGAAAGAAGTAGGTCCTTGCATCCAAAAGGCAATTGTTCTTATGAGTTCTAATACAGTTTTAAATATTATCTGTTACTTTAATCAGTTGGCACAGTCTTCAAAGTTGTATAGCGGCTGATCGTATGTGGAATATCCATAAGTACATTGGCAACTATAAAGGGCTGGAACTTGCTGGGCGATGTAAGGAAGATGTTGGACACCCATGCAAACATGCGGGTTCCAAACCTGCTAGTCAAATAATGCTGGTGATTTCCTAGCTGCATCCTTCAAACTAGTCCAAGTGTCTAAATAGTGGTGACTCTCATAAAGCCATGGCCAAAAACCTCAAAATTGTACTGAATGATTGCAGCAAGACTGGTCTAGAAATATCAAGGACAGCCAGCTTTGACGTGTCAAAAATAAAACTTTTCGAGTTTAGAGATAAACATAGAAACGGGCCCTTTGGCCCACCTAGTCCATGACGACCATTGATCACTCATACACTGGTTCTATGTTATCCCATTTTTACATTCTATACACTATGGGCAACATATAGAAGCCAATTAACCTACAAACCTGTATGTCTTTGGAATGTGGGATGAAACCGGAACACCGAGAGAAAACCCACGTGGTCCAAAGAGAACGTGCAAACTCCACAGGCAGCACTCACGGTCAGGATCTCTGGTGCTGTGCGGCTGCAGCTCTACCGCTGCACCACTATGCTGCCCCTATACAATGTGTACAATAATGTTGAGAAATGGAAGATCAATAATGTGGACCATGACCTGCTGGGCAATCTGCCCGTTTAACCTGTACCAGTGCAGAAACAGGAGTTCATTAATTTGAATGAAAATAGACAATAGTGAGGGATAAGGATATGGTCATTTACAATTTTAGAGTGAATTCAATGTTTCAAAGATTTTCAGTTTTTTTGTTTTATTAAGAGCTTTTCAGCATCAGGGATAGGTTTGATTATTGGCTAAACAGGGAATTTGATTGTGAGCTGTCAAAGGAGTGTTAAGCTGCATCATGGACTGGGCTACTAGTATGACAACAGCATTATATTGACAGATACAAGGAACTGCAGATGCTGGTTTACCAAAAAAGACACATGGTACTTCAGGAACCCAACGGATTAGGCAGCATTTCTGGAGAACGTGGATAAGTGATGCTTTGGATCAGGACTCTTCTTTAGGCAGATTGTGGTGGGTGGGGGAAGGGACCAAGTGTGGCAAAAGATAGATGGATGCAGGTGAGGGGGTCTTTCATTGGCAGATGGGTGGACAAAGGCCAAGGTGAAAAGACAAAAGTGTGAAATGACAGAAGAGACGCGAATTGCGATGCCAGAGGATGAAATATGGGAATATTGGTGGAAGGGGACAGCAGGAGGGGGAAGGGTAGAAATGGGTGTGAACTAATTTCCTAAAATTCTCAATATTCGTACTATTAGGTTGTGAGCTATCCAAGTGGATGCTATCCTTCCAGTTTGCATGTGGCCTCACTTTGGTAATGGAGGAGGCCGAGAACAAAAATAAATTTTCCCATTCCACCTTTATTCCTTCCTCCAATTTCCCAAAACACTTCTTCTATCCTTGTCTCATCTCACACTTTTTGTCTTTTTATCTCTGGCCATTGTCCTACCCCTCTCCCCAACCCACCACAAATGGTCTGACCCAAAACGTGACATCCAAATTCTCTAGAGATGCTACCCAACTCACTGAGTTACTCCAGCAGTTTGTGTGTTTTACAAAAATATATCTTGCCATGAGGTCCTGCTGCGATGTATGACTTCGCCATTTTAGATGCAGTTTCCTAACATGTGTTCCACAAATGGTAAACGTATACTTATGTCAGCAGTGAGGGCAGGCAGCTTGTATTGGCAGCAAGTTCTAGCTCATTATTTATTTCTTTATCTTGTTTGTCTCTTTTTGAACCCAGTACCATACTGAAAGGACTGGTGTAAATTGATTTAAGTCCAACTGTTGTTGCAACTGTTTGATTCTCTTAGTTTTCTGAACAAGCTTTATGGGAATAACTGTGGATGAATAGTTAAAGTATGGTAAATCAACTGTGAGAAGTGTTTTTAATTGTTGTAGTTAAATTATACTGTATTTGCTGTAAAATGCTGTATTTTGCAATATTTAAATTTCATTTTTAGTGGACGACATTTGATTGGGTACAATTCTATTTCAAGAGTAAACAAGCATACAATTTATTTGTGCAATGGTCATCGGTTTTATTTATGTATTGATTTCCAGTGCACTGATTTCATGTAACATTAGATATTGCCTTAGGTTATTGTTGACTCTTGCCTTAAAGATGTGAAATTAATGCTATAACTAAACCTGATTGCCTGTATAGAATGGGGTAGAACTCCACCTGTAGCTCTGATGAAAATGGTGTTGTGCAATGAAAAATTTGAAAACTTTCCAAATAGCTGAACAAAGCAATCAATAATTTTTTTAAAATAAATAAATAGTGCTCATTGGGAAATTTGTCTCCTATGTTTCTGGCACTTCTTTCCTGCCATAAGATTCTTGGCTGGGATCTGCAATGAGATTCTCAACCTAGCTGGTCTGAAAAATAATAGTTCTTGCATGCTCACAGGACAAGATTTTTCTGTTGTGTATACAGTGCCCTCCATAATGTTTGGGACAAAAACCCATAATTTATTTATTTGCCTCTGTACTCCACAATTTGAGATTTATAATAGAAAAAAATCACATGTGGTTAAAGTGCACATTGTCAGCTTTTAATAAAGCAATTTTTATACATTTGGTTTCACCGTGTAGAAATTACAGCAGCGTTTATACATAGTGTTACCCCCCTATTTCAGGGCACCATAATGATTGGGACACAGCAATGTCATGTACATGAAAGTAGCCATGTTTAGTATTTTGTTGCATAGTATTATGTTGCATAATAGTGACTGCTATTACCATCAGCTCACTATGAAGATAAGTGAGCCAATACCTTTAGCAGCCATACTAGCCCAGGCCATAACACCCACACCACTGTTTCCTAAATGAGGAGGAATGTTTTGGATCTTGGCCAGTTCCTTCTCTCCTCCATACTTTGCTCTTGCCATCACTCTGATATGTTAATCTTTGTCTCATCTGTCCACAAGACCTTTTTCCAGAACTGTGGTTGCTCTTTTAAGTACTTCTTGGCAAACTGTAACCAGGCCATCTTATTTTTGCAGCTAACCAGTGCAATCTTGCAATGTAGCCTCTGTATTTCTGTTCGTGAAGTTTTCTGCGGATAGTGGTCATTGACAAATCCACACCTGACTCCTGAAGAGGGGGAGGGGAGGGGAGGGGGAAGGGGGGGGGAGAGAGGGTGGAGAGAGGGGGGGAGAGGAAGAGGGGGGGAGAGAGGAGAGAAAGGGGGGAGAGGAAGAAGGCGAGGGGGGAAAGGGAGAGGGAGGATAGGGGGAGGGAGGAAAGGGAGGGGGAGGATAGGGAGAGGGGGAGGATAGGGGGAAGGGAGAGGGGGGAGAGGAGGGGGGGGGGAGAGGAGAGAGGATGGGGTAGAAAGGAGGGGGAGAAAGGGATGGGGGAGGGAGGAAATGGAGGGGGAGAGGGGATGCAAGGAAGAAGGGGAGGGGGGTAAAGGGAGGGGGAGGATAGGGGAGAGAGGGGGAGGGGAAGGGGAGGGGGAGAGAGATGGGGGAGGGGGAAAAGAGAGATGGGGAGGGGGAGAGAGAGCAGGGGAGGGGGGGAGAGAGAGGAAGGGGAGAGAGGAGGGTGAGGGGGAGAGAGAGGAGGGGGGTAGAGGGGGTGAGGGGTAGAGAGGAAGGGTAGGGGGAAGAGAGGGGAGAGGGAGTGGAGGAGGGAGGGGGGGGGGAGAGGAGGAGCCGAGCGGGCTGCGGGACCCACGGCGACCAAATGACTGTGAGTCGGGAGGGTGACGTAATCTAGCAGCGCGTGGAAAACAATGCGCAGCAGGCTGCACGTGGAAAACAGCCGCGCGAGCAGACCCATTGTGATGTCATCAGCTTGGTTATTTGAAATTTTTGAACATTTTCATAAATAACTTGAGAAATAATGCATGAAATTTTCAGATAAGGTGAATTTTGACTTCACAGCGTAAATCTCTATCGGAATATGTAAAATTTTCACCGTTAGCGCGTCGTCTTTTCGAGGAGATGTGAATCGCAAAAGATCCGTATAGAGTATATTATAAGTATAGCGATAGAGAGATGACATAGAAAGAGGCCATTCCATGTGAGTTCCCAACCGAGCAATACAATCAATCTCTTTCTCCCGTATTTCCCTGTAGCCCTGCAAGTTGTTCTTTCTCACATATCCATCTATTTCATTTGGTTCTTTTATCACTTAGAAATTGCACTGAGGGATAATATATAATGGTTGATTAACTATTTTGAGATTTGGGAGGCCACTGGAGTACCTATGGAAAACCCACGCAACCACAGGGAGTACATGCAAATTCCATGCAGACAGCAACCTAGGACAGATTGAACCCAGATCTCGGGAGCAGAGAGGAAGCAGTATGACTGATGTGCATAGTGCTGCCAAAATAACTCGGGGAGTTTATTGAGCAAAAAAAAAGTGCTAATTTCTTTCAGCGCTTTATTTTTTGCCCAGATTTCAGCATCTGCATTTGCTTATGTCTTCCGATGATTTATTTTTAGATTAATTGGTACATGCTTTTTAAAACATTAGAAATAAAGATAGGAAAAGATAACAAAAACGCTGTCACCTGTCCTTGCATAATCTCATTAGATTAAAGCCTACCTTTGAGAATACTTTAAACACTTTCCCAGGCAATTCAGTAATTTGGAACACTCTTTGTTTTCTCTCTCGCATCTGTTAAAGGTTCTCGCAGTTGAACCTAAAATGCAACAACTTCTAAAACAAAAACAACTGAGTCTATTCTTAATTTATAATTGCTGAGTTCAGATGGTGAATTTGTTTTTTCACGCAAAAAGCAAAATTGAACGTTTTAAGTCTCAGGGAGAAAAAGACAAAATGCACCCGAATTTTCATGATGCAGGTGCAGAAAACATTGGTTTGGGCAATTTGTAATATCATGTCCATTTCCAGTCATCTTATTAGAGCAAGGATGTGAAGGCTTTGGAGGGAGTGCAGAAGGGGTTCAGCAGAATGTTTCCTGGACTGGAGTGTATTATCTACAAGGAGAGATTAGGGACAAACATTTTTTTTTCTTTCCTGAAGCATAGGAGGATGAAAAAGTATAGAAAATTATGAGAAGCATCGTTAGTGTAGACAGTCAGAACCTTTTTTCCGGGATGGAAATGTTAAATATCAGAAGGTATATGTTTAAGATAATGTAGGTACCTGAAACATGTTGCCAGAGGATGTGTTAGCAGCAGGTACCATAGTAATACTTGAGAAACCTTTAGACAGCCACACAAACAGACTGGGCACGCAGAGATGTGGATCTTAAGCAGGCAGATAGGATCAGTTTGGATTGGCATGGATCAAAAGGCATGTTCATGTGCCGTTGTAGTTTTCCTTACATTTTTAGAACGTTATAAAGCACTTTAAGAGAACAAATTATTTGGTGAATAGTGTAAATGGGGCATCTTGGTCAACACGGACAAGTTGGGCTGAACAGCCTGTTTCCATGCTGCATGTCTCTATGTGCGAAACTGCAGTAGTGCGCACCAAGATCAAATAAATGGGAATACGTTAATATTTCATTGATGTTAGTTGAAGCATAAACCTTGACCAGGCCTTAAGGAGAACAGCACAGTCTCCTGAATACTTTCATGAGAGGGTCAATAGTTTTCTATTTATACTCTTAGCTGAAGAACAGATACATTTCATTCCTCCAACCAATCCAGAACTGTAAAATTATTAAGGCAAACAAAGTAAATAAAATGTTCCACTACACAATTTATTGAGACCAAAATCGTGATTATTTGCAATTTTAGATAGTGTATTCAGACCCCTTCACTTTTTCCACATTTTGTTATTTTAAAAAGGATTAAATTCAATTTTTTTATCATCACAATACCCCAGAATGAAGTAGCGAAAACAGGTGTTTAGAAATTTTTGCAAAGTAATTAAAAAGAAATAACAGAAATATAACATTTACATAAGTATTCAGACCCTTTGCTATGACACTCAAAATTGAGCAAAATTGTCCGTAGACCTCCGAGACAGGATTGTGTCGAGACACAGATCTGGGGAAGGGTATAAAACAATTTCTGCAGCATTGCAGGTCCCGAAGAGCATAGTGGCCTCCATCATTCTTAAATGGAAGAACTTTGGAACCATCAGGAATCTTCACAGAGATGGCCGCCCGGCCAAACTGAGCAATCGAGGGAGAAGAGCCTTGGTCAGGGAGGTGACCAAGAACCCGATGCTCACTCTGACAGATCTCCAGAGTTCCTCTGTGGAGATGGAAGAACCTTCCAGAAGGACAACTATATCTGCAGCACTCCACCAATCAGGCCTTGATGGTAGAGTGGCCAGACGGAAGCCACTCCTCAGTAAAAGGCACATGACAACCCGCTTTCCAAATGTTTGCCAAAAGGCACCTAAAGGACTCTCAGACCATGAGAAACAAGATTCTCTAGTCTGATGAAACCAAGATTGAACTATTTGGCCTGAATGCCAAGCGTCGCATCTGGGGGAAACCAGGCACCGCTCAATACCATATCTACGGTGAAGCATGGTGGTGGCGGCAGCATCATGCTGTTGGGATGATTTTTCAGGGGCAGGATCTGGGAGACTAGTCAGGATCGAGGGAAAGATGAACGGAGCAAAGTACAGAGAGGTCCTTGATGAAAACCTGCTCCAGAGCGTTCTGGACCTCAGACTGGGGTGGGGGTTCACCTCCCAACAGGACAACAACCCTAAGCACACAGCCAAGACAATGCAGGAGTGGCTTCGTGACAAGTCTGTGAATGACCTTGAGTGGCCCAGCCAGAGCCCGGACTTGAACCCGATGGAACCTCTCTGGAGGGACTGAAAATAGCTGTGCATCGACGCTCCCCACTCAACCTGACAGAGCTTGAGAGGATCTGCAGAGAAGAATGGGAAAAATTCCCCAAATACAGGTGTGCCAAGTTTGTAGCGTCATACCCAAGAAGACTTGAGGCTGTAATTGCTGCCAAAGGTGCCTCAACAAAGTACTGAGTAAAGGGTCTGAATACTTAGGTAAATGTGATATTTCAGTTATTTATTTTTAATTACTTTGCAAAAAAATTTTTATTATGGGGTATTGTGTGTAGACTGATGATATAAAAAATGAATTTAATCCATTTCAGAATAAGGCTGTAACGTAACAAAATGTGGAAAAAGTGAAGTGGTCTGAATACTTTCTGATTGTACTGTAAATGTAGTCAAAGATACCACTGGTAGTTGGCGTAAATGCTTGTAATGTTAAGACACAGTATTGCATGGTTACAAAGTTAAGGACTTGAATATATTTACAAACAACAAGTGCAATATGCTTAGATGTAGTAATATGGCAAGGTATATTTTAAATTTGTGCAAACATGACTTTCTTTTGTATTTTACCCAATTGTTAAAACTGTGCCTCTGGTTACCATAACTGGGACTGATATGTGACATGAAATCAAGCTGCGCCATGGATAATCCAGTCAAAAGTCACTGCTGGTTTTGGTAGATATTGCTAACACTATGATACCAGCTATTTGTGACTTTCATTGTAATAACCAAATATTTTGTCAAATAACAATACTATATTTGTTTTATTTTCCATAGCAGAGAACATTTCATAACTTTCTTGTGTATATACAAATATAATATTTTGGTGAAAACATGTCTGAATACATTTTCTATGTGCAAAAGTGACTTTGAAACAAAAAATACAACAACAAAATCAACCCGGTTACTGTCTTTCTTTTTGTAGGGTCTTCGCAACAATACATTGGACAGGAAGATTACTATGGTGAGCAATATGGACATGCCCAAGGACCCACAGATACCATTAATCAACAATATTATCCTGATGGTACATCTTTTTTCCCTTGGACTGCCATTCATATTTGTATCTAAAAAATTTATCTAACTGGATAAAGATATTTATCTACCAATAAATCAATTCCTCTTCTTAAATATATGGAAGCTGCACAGTACTAAAAGGATGAGATGTTTGGTTTTTGATTAATTTTTTACATTGATTTAGGTATTGTGTCGTGTCAATTTATGTAAATAAGGAAGTATAACTTGGTCTATAAATATCAAAGAAAAATTATGAACAGAACAGCAAACTTTTTTTAATCATCTGTACAGAACATTTTTTTTTCTGTACATTTTCAAGCAGGAGTTGCCCTTAATGTTTCTGTTCTTTACAGGTTGCTACATTACATATTTGCAGATGGCAGCCTGTTTCTGACACTTTTTTCCTTCAAATTTGGCCCACTCATCTCACGTCTACTTCTGTTTAAGATGCTGTCTTCCAGAATTTTATTTTTTTTCCTGTATGATAAAACTGCAATTTAAGAATAGTTTTTCAACTGCAGGTCTTCCGTTGGACCTAATTAGTACCATAGGTCTAGGTTAACTTATTTGTGTACCCTAAAGAATCCCATATACATTTTGAAAGGCTTCTACCACCTTCAAGGACATGTAGGTATTTTGGGTCGCTCTTTTACAAATTCTTTTAAAAGTATATAATTTAGTTTATCGTGTCTCTTCTCATTATTCCTATTGACATTACAAACATTGTAATTTTCAACCATATGTTTACCCAATTTACATCAATTTCTGAAGTCGCTTCCCTTCTCATTGTTTACTGTATTTCCAAGTTTTGTATCATCAGCACAATATATTATCTAAAAGCAGATTAAATCATATAGTAGTCTTAATTATTCCTAAATTAAAGATTATTTATTTCTATTTAGAGAGGAGAATAGCCATGAGTAACTTCTGACTTAATTGATTGTGGGATGTATGGTCAGCATTTTACATGATTGGTGAGACCACTCTATCTTTGCAATTTTTTAATTCAAGATAATTGATAACATGCAAGTACAATATGAGCATAAAAACTTAAGACTAATTCAATGTGAATGTTAGTAGAGTAGTTGTATTTTCCCTTGAAATGATTTAGGTTTGTTTCATATAATGACTTCTTTTAAAAGACTTCATTGTTCAACAATGTAAAAGTAAAATTTTTCCCTGCAACGTGCCCTGTAGGTCACAGTGAATATGCATACCAACAATCATATGCAGAACAAGGATATGAGAGGTCATTTGAGGAATCCTCACAGCATTACTACGAAGGAGGTAATATAAATAACTAAATGTACCTAAAGAGTCATCCACTGTTTCTATTGCAGAAATATAAAGTTGCAAGTGTAATAATAGACATAGTATCAAGTGTACATTAAAAGGCTAACAGAGAGATGTATAGTTTTTTTGTGAGGACTAGTTCTGAAATATTTTTGATACATTTGATCTAACACTGCATCTTTTCATTTATTAATTTGTGAAATTAAGACATTGATACCAAAGGTATATTTATTGCACCCATGCATGACATAGTAGAGAGCTTTCAGATGGTAGTGATCCCATGTGCCTGTTGCACTTAAACTTTGAGTTGGTACATTTTGTTGGTTTAGAAGGGGCCATTGAAGAAACCTTAATGAGTTACTGCTCTACATTAAAAAAAAAGAAGTAATATACATACAAGCCCATGGTATACAACATCTTAAGAGCAGATGCAGAGGTGACAGAGAAATTGTCAGAATAGGATGGTGTCCTTGCAAGAAACATGGTGGGATCTGGTGTGCATCTGCTCCCAAGATGAGACTTAGAGATGTCCTCTTTCTTCAGGAGACATGATTTTCCCCTGCAGTGGTGACTGGAGCCTTCACCTCTCATCCATTCCCCACAGTTCTGATCTTGACCCCCAAAACACAGGGGTTCTTAGCTTTCACCCCACCTTCCGCTGCATCCAACACATCGTTGTCTGACATTCCATGAGCTTCAATGCAATCCCACCATCGAATCATCTTCCCTTCACCACCCTTTTCTGCTTTCCACAGAGACCGTTGCGCAACTCCCTGGCTTGATAAAAGGTGAAAGCAATTTTAATTGACTTTTCCATTTTGCATAACTGCTTGATACTTGGATGTGATGATCTGAGGCTGTTATTTTCATCCAGCTGATTATAATATAATATAATATAGACAAAAGCAATCTACCCTGTTTCAGTGAACTGTGTATGAAGTTATGGTTTTGTGGTTAAAGAAGTGGTAAAATGTGGGGAATTGGTTTAGTCACTTGGAGCGAAGATCTGAACATTGCCCTTACACTTTTTTGGAATTGTATTGAATTAGATTAATGTCAACCCAGACCACATTTTTATCAGTTGGTTATTAAACTGAAAGGAATTTCAGTAGAATGAACTCTAAATCAGCATTTCTGAAGCTTTCAGATCAGCACATGAAAATGGATTGTTATGGATCACATGCAGGCAGAGGAGACTAGTTAAACAAGGATCCTGTTAGGCACAGACATTGTGGGCCAAAGGGCCTGATGCTGTACTGTTCCATTTTCTAAAGGTTTGTTTGTGAATCCATGCGAAAGGATAGAAACATTTGGGCGGTCACGATAGAGTTCTGGTAGAGTTGCTGCCTTACAGCAAAGCAGCGCCAGAGACCCGGGTTCGATCCCGACTACGGGTGTTGTCTGTACGGAGTTTGTACATTCTCCCCGTGACCTGCGTGGGTTTTCTCTGAGATCTTCGGTTTCCTCCCACACTCCAAAAACAGGTTGATAGGTTAATTGGCTTGGTAAATGTAAAAAAAAAAGAAAATTGTCCCTAGTGGGTGTAGGATTGTGTTAATGTGCGGGGATCGCTGGTCAGTGCGAACCCGGTGGGCCGAAGGGCCTGTTTCCATGCTGTATCTCTAAACTAAACTAAACTAAAGAGCTGAAGGTACACAAAATTGCTGGAGGAACTCAGCGGGTGCAGCAGCATCTATGGAGCGAAGGAAATAGGCGACGTTTCGGGCCGAAACCCTTCTTCAGACTGATGGGGGGTGGGGAAAGAAAGAAGGAAAAAGGGAGGAGGAGGAGCCCGAGGGCGGGCGGATGGGAGGGTGGGAGGAGACAGCTAGAGGGTGAAGGAAGGGGAGGGGACAGCACAGGCTAGCCAAATTGGGGGAATTCAATGTTGATGCCATAAGGGCGCAAGGACCCCAGACGGAATATGAGGTGCTGTTCCTCCAATTTCCGCTGTTGCTCACTCTGGCAATGGAGGAGACCCAGGACAGAGAGGTCGGATTGGGAATGGGAGGGGGAGTTGAAGTGCTGGATGTAATTGTGTCAGATTTTGAAATTCAAGAAATCTTCAGAAAGGAGTGGAGTCTGCCATGTTTGAGACAGTTGTAATAGAAGTGGTGCAGCAATAAAAATATTATTCAGACCCGGCCTTCAATTTTACGATACTCCATGTTTAACAACTCTTGCCCAGACTTTTTGAATCCCAGCATGTGAAAGGAGGGGAGAGGAACTGGATTCATCAGATAAGCATGTTTACAGTGTTGAATGAATGTTAGAAACATAGAAACAGGTGCAGGAGTAGGCCATTCGGCCCTTTGAGCCTGCACCGCCATTCAATATGATCATGGCTGATCATCCAACTCAGTATCCTGTACCTGCTTTCTCTCCATACCCCCGATCCCTTTAGCCACAAGGGCCACATCTAACTCCCTCTTAAATATAGCAAATGAACTGGCCTCAACTACATTCATGTGGCAGAGAATTCCAGAGATTCACCACTCTCTGTGTAAAGGAGTGCTCTCTGTGTTAGGACATCAAGAGCATTTCCTTCATGCCCTCTATCTCACATGGAGTACTTGTTCCACTGCAATAGCCACTGCCCCGGTATATCTTCCTGCAAGTGAGATCTTCTCTCCTACTCTGCTCTCTTACAACTGCTTTCCTCACTTATGGCCAAATGCTGCAGGCTTCTTTTGATAACCTTCCATGCAGGGAACAGAAATAAAAATTAGAGCTGTGTAGTTTATTTGGGAACCCACCTTCCCAAATTCCCATAGGCTATAATCCAGACCCAAATTTCCAGTCCTGGTGTGTTGTTTTTGGGCATTAAAAAAAAACTGAGAGGTGCATTTGATATGTACTGTTGAGTATTTGCATAGGAAGCAGCGGTATTTATAATACCATTCACATAAATGAATATTGATAGCGGCAAACTGATCTGATACAGTGCTTGGAGCAAAACAAAACTCTGTGCTGCAGATTCAAAATAGAAACAAATGTTGGAACTACTCAGCAGGTCAAGCACCATCAGGGGGATAAAAACAGTCAACGTTTCATGTCAAGAAGACTTCATAAGAACTATAAAAATGAGTAAATGGGCATATTTTATGTTGCCATAATGGGGAGAGCTGGAGAGCACAGCGGGAATGTATGTGTTAGACTGTCGACCAAAGTTATAGTAACAATTATTTAAGAAATAAAAGGTACTTCGAGGCAAAGGGAAAGATAAAGGGTGGTTAACTTATTATTAAATCCTGAATGCCATGATGTGCCTGGACAAGAAGATGAGGTGCTTTTCCTCGAGCTTATGTTGGCCCTTGTTAGACCAATGTAGAAGACAAGGAATGGAGTGAGTCGGATAATTAAAGTGGCAGATGACTGGAACATCAGGGTTGCCTTTGTGGACTGAATAGAGGTGTTCTGAAAAATGGTTACCCAATCTGTATTTAGTTTGAGGTGTAGAGGAGACCATATCTTGAGCACCTATGGGTCTAATGAAAAGATCTTAATGTGAAACATTGATTCTGTTTTTCTTCCCACAAATGCATATGACTGCTGAATGCTTTCACCACTTTCTGTTTTTACTTCAGACACCATTCTTACCCAATAATGCACTAATTAAGACAAGATCACTGACAATCAGAAACTACAGTAACCATTAGTTACTATAAACCTCAGTTATATGAGAGTTTGGTTGGGAATGGATTGTAGTTATGTTGCAGAATTTGAATTGTTTTGTTTTTCTGCTTTGATAGCAAGGATAACAAGACTTAACAGCCTGTTCCATCATTTATCCAGGAAACTCACAATATGCCCAACAGCAATCGGCTTACCAGCAGGCACCAACCCAGCAGCAGACTTACTCCCAGCAGCAATATCCTACCCAACAGAGTTATCCCGGCCAACAACAAGGATATGGTGAGTGGGCAAAAAAATACCATGGTGAAAGCTTAATATGTAGGCAGTGTACCACTCATGCAGACTATCACAATATGCTTGAGGATGTCACTTAAAAATGATTTACGTGAGGTTGTCTGAGAGTTCGATGCTAATAACCCAGATCAGGTATATCTATATCTATTCAAAATTATAAAAACTCGCAGTGACCCCCTTGGCCTGTGTCAATTCCCCTTGCACCCCCTCCCAGATAGCCCCCATCATGCAAACCATTTCTCACAGATTATCTTGTGTCTCTCAAAGTTTTTCAGTGGTGATCCTTTTTTTCCCCAAAAAGGTGTGCATCCTGCACTCCCTGTCCAACTGTTGAAGAATTTGTAGGCCGTTGTGTTATGTTTAAAGCATTTTATAAAAAAAGTAGTCAGAATCTTGGAAGAATCCACGATTTACTCGACCTTGTCTGATAACTGGAATTTAAGCAGACAAATAGACAAGTTACAGTTCTTAGATTGTGGATAACAATGTACATTTAGCAGATTCAAGTTGTGTTGCTGGTAATTTTGTTTGAGCTCAGAGTTTGTCACTACACATATATGTGCTTGATTCCTTGATAATGTTGATGCAACCTCTATGTCTGTGCAGATTTAAATTTTGTATTTGCTTCCACAAATAAAGTTGTGTAATCCCTGCTTAAATTAAACTTTACTTTGACTTAGAAATATGGGAGTATCTCATTTTCTTACTTCCTGAGAATGACAAAATAATTTTAATGGTAAGGATCAATAAATTTGTTGTAACTTCATGGTATTATTTTGGTCTTTATTGTTAATGGAGTTTGGAAATATGGCTGTATAATTACAAAATTATTGGTTGCCAGTGAGGCTACACTTTGAGTTCTGTGCACAGTTTTGCTACCTTTTTAAATAAAGGATTTACTGTAATTGGAAGTGATTCAAAATTGATTTATTAGGCTAATTCCTGTGATTAAATCATGCAAAGCCAAGAAATTAGATAAATATTCTTTGGAGTTTAGAAGAATGAGAGGCATGTTATTATTGAAACATGCAAATATCTTTTTGGGGTATAACAGAACTAATATTGATATGTTCCCATAGTGAGAGTATCTTGAATAAACGGTTATGGTTTAAAGATTGCAGTGGTCATTTAAAACTGAGGTATGTTTGAACTATTACTCGCAGGCTCTGGAGAATCTCAGGAATTCTCTATCCTGCAAGATAATGGAGGTTATCATCAGGGGTATTTAAAGAGGAAGCAGATACATTTTTGAAAGATCGTGAAATTGAGAACAAATGAGAATTGTCACAGAAGAGGTGGTGACGCCTAGGGCTGATCCTCCGTAATGATTCTATTGCATATTGAGTAGTGAAGCAGGGTTGAGTGGCCTATTCTTGCTGCTGTTGTGCTCGGGGGTATTCCTTACCTGGAATGCGCTATAGAGTGCTTGGGAAGAATCAATTAATTTGGTATAAAAATAATGGTATTATCGCGGCTGGAGTATCTCAGGGAGCTGCGCAAGCGGTGGGAATGTACCGGGAAGCCACGTGGGCCCGATCCACCCGCCGTACTACTGTGCGGCAGCCGACCAGAAAGAAGACCGGAACACGGCCTGGTAGGCTAACACACCCCACAGGCATCCCAGGGGGTTGCGATGAAGCTGGGCAGTGAGGCCTGTCTGGGCCGAAGGAGCCTCAGCGGTGGCGGCGATGGGAGCCTCGGCGGCAGCAGCGGGAGCCTCGGCGGCGGTGGGGCCTCACGGTCGATGAGAGTGAGGGGGGAGGGGAAGACAATGGGGACCCGGCATGGGGGGACGCCGTGAAGAACAATGGAGGACCCGGCATGGGGGGACAAAGGGGGACCCGGTGTGGGGGGGGGCGGCACTCTAGTTTAGAATCCTCTGCCCAGGGGATAAGTCTGTGTTTGTTTGTTTGTTCGTTTGTTCATTTGTTCCAGTGAAGGGGCTGTGCACATGGCAGCCAGCCAACAGTCGTTTGTCTTTATTTTTGTTTTCACTTTTAATTTCAAGTTTTTGTGTACCTTGTGTGTTGTGACTCGGCAGACCAATTTCCCTCCGGTGATCAATAAAGTTTTATCGTATCGTATTACTTTGGTCTTTATTATTAAAGAGTTGGAGTTTAGAAGTAGGAATATATAGTTATAAAAGTATTAGTTTTGGAGGGCTAAGGGCCAATTGCAGGGAAATAGGACTAGCCCAATATACCAACTCAGTCTGCATAGACAAGGTGAGCTGAAGAGTCTGTTTCCATGCTGAACATCTAGCTCTATGATTCGATGATAACACTGAGTTCCTCTAATGCTTTGTTTTTTGTTCACAATTCCAGCATCTGCAGTCTTATTGTTGGTTTAGAAGGATATGGGTCAAACCTAGATAAATGGGACTAAAGTAGATTGGCATCTTGGTCAGCAGGGATGAATTGGGTGAAAGGGCCTGTTTCTGTGTTTTTCCTATAACTCTGAAAGTCCTGTTCTGTTCCTATGAATCTAAAAGTACAGCAAAGCAACATGCGCTTTGGCCCACCATTACTGTGTCAACCATGATGCCTATCACTAATCTTGTCTGTCTGCAGAGAAAATTAGTTAGATAGGCATCATGGTTAATACAATAATGGTCTATGTCCCTTTATTTCCTGCCTGTTCATGTGTCTGTGTAAATGCCTCTTAAATGTTGCTCTCATATCTGCCACTACCACCTCTCATGACAGCGCTTTCCAGGCCCCAACCACTCCGTGTTAAACAAAACTTGCCTCAAATAATCTCCTTTAAACTTTGCCCCTTAAACCTATGTCCTCTGGCATTTACCATTTATGCGATGAAGGAAAACACTCTTACTATCTCCCTCCCCCACCCAAGTCGCACTAGCTTCTCATTTTCACCCTACAAACCGCTTACAATGGCCTGTTTCTTTATCGGTACTTTTTTGCATATCTTTTATTCATTGTTCTTTATCTCTCCACATCACCATCTATATCTTGTGTCCCTTATCCCTAACCAGTCTGAAGAAGGGTCTTGATCTGAAACGTCACCCATTCCTTCTCTGCAGAGATGCTGCCTGTCCCGCTGAGTTACTCCATCTTTTTGTGTCTATCTTCGGTTTAAACCAGCATCTGCAGTTCCTTCTTAGACACGTACTATCTGCCTTATCTTATAATTTTATATACTTCTAGTCTGTTACCTCTTGGCTTCCGTGCTCCATAGAAAACTATCCTAGTTTGATAGTTTTATTGTATATTTTCTTCTTGCATTTGACCTCCAAAATGCATCACCACAAACTAATTAAATTTAATCTGCCATTTCTCAGCAGAAATTTCCAACTGACCTATGTCTTGCTTTATTTTTTGACAACATTTCCACTGATCCTCCAATTATGAAAAACATTCCTCCACCACTGTTCTCTATCATATATGACCAAAGCTAATTTTAGATCCAATTTACCAACTCGCCATTGATTTAACATGACTTAATCTTCTGGGCCAGCCTACCATGATTTATTAAAGTTCATCAATCATCTTTGTCACCTTCTTTTAAAAAAACACAATCAAATTTGTGAGACTGGACCTTCCCTTGTGCAAAGCCATGCTGACATTCCCTAATAAGTCCATGCTTTTACAAATACCTAAATCGTCTCTAACAAATCTTTGCCTACTACTTATGTAAGGTACACCGGCCTAAAATATCCTGGATTATTCCTGTTGCCCTTAAACAAAAGAATAGCAATATTTATTCTCCAATCTTTTGGGACCTCGCCCGTTAGTCAAGGGAATATAAAGATCTTGTCAAGGCTCTAGCAATTACTTCCTTGCCTCTCTCACTATCTGGTATAGATTTCATCAGGCCCCAGGGAATTATTCCCCTCCTAATATTTATTAAGAAACCCAACACCACTTCACCAGTAAAGATGATTATCAAGAATTACAAAAGCATCTTGATCAGTTGGGCAAGAGGGCAGAGGAAGAGCTAATGGAGTTTAATTCAGGTTAGTGTAAGGCGCTGCTTTTTGAGAAGTTGACCAGGGCTGGACCTTCACAATGAACAGTTGGTTCCTGCGGAGTGTGATAGAACAGAGAGATCTAGGAGTACCAGTACATAGTTCCTGCTTCAATTACTTCATATGGCAGTTTATTCCATGTTCCCACCACCCTCTTTGTGAAAAAGTTGCTCCTCCGGTTCCGATTGAATCTCCCTTCTCATCTTAAACATATGTCATCTGGTTCTTGATTCTCCTACCCTGGAATAAAGACTGTGCATTCACCCTATCTATGCTCATGATTTTATACACCCCTCAGTCTTCTGCATTCCAAGGAATAAAACCATGGATTGTCGGCACAGATAGTTTTGGCTAGAAATGAAGGCTTTTGACACGTTGACATTAATCAGTCAGTGAATTAGAACATAAAACAGTGCAGCACAAGAACAGGCCTTTTGGTCCACAATGTCTGCGCCGAACATAATGCCAAGACCATCTCTTATCTACCTGTACATAATCTATATTTCTTCATTCCCTGCACAACAATTTGCCTATCCAAAAGTCTTTTAAATGCCAGTATTGTATCAGCCTTAACCACCATCCCTGGCAGCACTTTCCAAGCATTCACCAATTTTTAAAAGGTAGCCCGACTTATCTCTAAACTTGGCAACTCTCACCTTAAAGCTATGCCTTCTAGTATTTGATCTTTCCATTCTGGGGAAATGGTTCTGACTGTCTACCCTATCTATGCCTGTCATAGTTTTATATACTTACTAGACCAAGTGGGACCCGTCCCCCAACGCAGGGGAGGGGGGGGGGGGGTGCGACGTCACACGGGAGGGCTGGTCCCCGAAAGAGGCGGCAGCGCTCACCCCGGAGACAGGCTCCCCCCGGAGCCAATCACCCCCATCACCCGTTCGCCCAACACAATATTCTACCACTCACCCATTTCCCCAACACAACCCGTTTCCACCACTCAACCATTCCCCCAACCCAATCAATCCTTCCCACGTGGGGGGGGGGGGGGCAGTGGGTGCTTCCCGGAGCCAATGAATTGACTCGACTTTTGGGTCGGCGGTCCCTGGAGGCAATGAATCCTTCCCATGTGGGGAGGGGCAAAAATCTCTCTCTCTCTCCTTACTCCCCTTGAAGCTGCTGATCCCATTGTCTCTCTGTCACCTCTCCTTCCCTCTCCTTTTCCCTGCCCTCAGTCAAAACTCCCTTTCTCACCTCCCCTTTCACACTACCCCATTAAAATCAATGTTTAAGTAACATTTCTTCTCCTCCCATCCCCCACTCCGTCAACTCTCATAGCTTCTGTATTGACAGCAGAGATCACATCGTGATGTCATGTTCGGTTGTCGGAATGTTCACTGCAGCGTGTGCCTGAGATCCCATTGTGATGTCATATTCAGTTTTCGGAAACTTCACGGCGGCTTGTGTAAATGAGATCCCATTGTGATTGGACGACTGTGAGATGCCGTTGTGACATCATCACTGGAAGCTGCTAGAAAAGTCTCCCACTCACAGGCAGTTATTATTTTCAAAGTTGGCTTTTTTTTTAAAACTTTATGTATCAATAACATGAAATATAACACCAAATGTGAAGAAACTTGATACTAATGACCACGGGGAAAAGTTGAGTAAGATTCTGCAAACATTTTCTCGCTATTGTGTACTGTTTGGCATAGTTCCTTGATCTCACAGACAGACAGACAGACAAACAAGACGAGGCTTTTAATAGTATACTAGACCAAGTGGGACCCTTTGGGACCCTTTTCCCCCCCCAACGCAATAATCCACCACTGACCTGTTCCCCCAACGCAACCCGTTTCCGCCAATCACCCACTGCCCCAACGTAACCCGTTCCCCCAACGCAATATTGCACCACTCACCCATAGCCCCCAATGGCGCAGGGGCTACTCATTTTGCCTTATTCACACTCCCTCATTTTAAACTTTTAAAACATTCAGTGTACTGTGACTTTAAGAAAAATACATTTGCAACTGCTAGAGCTAGGAGGGCTACAATCCCATTGTGACGTCATTGACAGCGTATGTAAATGAGATCCCATTGTGATTAGATGACTGTGAGATGCCATTGTGACATAATCACTGAAAGCTGCCAGAAAAATCTCAAAGCAGTCAGTTATTCTTCACAGTTTTTTTTAATTTAACTTTAATCATCAATAACTTGTGCAATATAGCATCAAATCTGAAGG
This sequence comes from Amblyraja radiata, assembly GCF_010909765.2. Lineage (NCBI taxonomy): Eukaryota > Metazoa > Chordata > Chondrichthyes > Rajiformes > Rajidae > Amblyraja > Amblyraja radiata. Next base: position 29,334,368 of record NC_045978.1, read on the forward strand.
GAGCCTGATTATGGCGTGGTCGGGAAAAATGTGAGTAAGAATGTGGAAAGGTTTCAGCGCTTCCACGCAGAGTTTTGGCGAAGATACAAAAAGAACCACACACAAACACACACACACAGACATACAAGATGAGAGTTTTATACGTATATATAGATAGATATATCAGGTCTCCCCACTACCTCCGGTGTTCCAGAGAAAACAATCCAAGTCTGACCACCCTCGCTCTGTAACTAATATCCCCTCTTCCAGTCATCATTCCGGTAAAGCTCCTCTGCAACCTTTCCAAAGCTTCCACCTCCTTCTTGTAATGGGGTGACTAGAACTGCATGCAGTACTCCAAACCAAAGTCATATAAAGCGACATTGTGACTTCCTGACTCTTATAATCAATGCCTTGACCTATGAAAGCAAGCAAACCATATGCCTTCTTTACCACTCTCTCTACTTGTGTTGCCACTTTCAGAGAGTTATGGACTTAGACCCCAAGATCCCCCTGTACATCAATGCTGAGAAGGGTCTTTTCATTAATTGCCATTTGACCTCCCAAAGTGCAACACCTCACACTTGCTCGGGTTAAACTCCATCTGCCACTTCTTTGCCCACTTCTATAGCTGATCTATATCCCACTGTATACCCCGACAACTTTCCTCACAGTCTGACCCAACAATCTTGGTGTCATCTGCAAATTTACTAACCAACCCATTTATGTTTGCGTCCAAGTCGTATATATTATTATCACAAAAAGAAGAGATCCCTGTGGAACTCCATTGGTCACAGTCCTCTATAATAAATATTGTTCTTCCACCTTGTATCAGTCTTCTATTAGTAAGCCAATTCTGAATCCATATGATCAACTCACTGTTAATCTTATGCATCTTAATCTTCTGGATCAGCCTCCCATGGCAATTTCTTCAAATGCCTAATCAATGTAGACATTATCCACTGCCCTATCCTTCATCGATCACCTTTGTCACCTCCTCAAAAAACTCGATCAAGTTAGTAAGACATGACCTGTCTTGTACAAAGAGCCATGCTGGCTATCTCTAATTAACCGCTTCCCTTACAAATGGGATTAAATCTTACCCCGAAGAATCCTTGCCTACCATATTCTTTATACACTCATGACTGTGCAGCCAACTACCAATCCAACCCAATTTACAAGTTTGCAGATGACAACATGGTAATGGGCCAAATATCAAATAATGGTGAGACGGAGTACAGGAAGGAGATTCAGAACCTCGTAACCCGGTAACACAACAATCCATGTCAGCAAGGGAGATAGTGATTGACATTCTTGCTATTGAGGGAGTGCTGCGTAAATTCACCAGATTAATTCCCAGGGGGGTGGGACCGACATATGATGAAAGAATGGATTGACTGGGTTTATATTCATTGGAATTCAGAAGGATGAGAGGTATCTTATAGAAACATATAACATTCTTAAGGGATTGGACAACTAGATGCAGGAAAAATGTTCCCCATGTTGGAGAAGTCCAGAACCAGGTGTCACAGAGTAAGAATAAGGGGTAGGCCATTTAGGACTGAGATAAGGAAACACTTTTTCACCCAGAGAGTTATGTATCTGTGGAATTCATTGAAAGCAGTGGAGGCCAATTCATTGGATCTTTTCAAGAGAGAGTTAGATTTAGCTCTAACGGAATCAAGGGATATGGGGTGGAGGCCAATTCACTGGATCTTTTCAAGAGAGAATTAGATTTAGCTCTAACGGAATCAAGGGATATGGGGAGAAAGCAGAAAAGGGGGACTGATTTCGGATGATCAGCCATGATTATATTGAATGGTTCGAAGGGCCGAATGGCCTATTCCTGTACCTATTTTCCATGTTTCTAAGATTGATTTCTGGAAGTGAAGCAGTACATTGATGGCGCTAAAGTAGAGATGGTTAAAAGCTTCAAGTTCCTAGAAATAAATATCACCAGCAAATTGTCCTGTACCAGCCACATCAAAGCTGTGGAAAAGAAAGCATACCAATGCGTCTACTTCCTTAGAGGGCTTAAGATGCTCGGCATATCTACCACAAACCTCATCAACTTATATGGATATGCCGTAGAGCGCATTTTATTGGGATGCATCACAGCCTGGTTTGGGAACGGCACCATCCAAGTCCACAAGAAATTGCAGAGACACAGCCCAACCCAGACACGCAAACCAGTCTCTCTTCAATTGACCATCTATACATCATGCCACCTCAGTGAGGCCACCAGCATAATCAAGGACCAGTCTTACCCCAGTCACTCCCTCCTCTCCCCTCTCTCAAGAGGTATAGATGTTTGAAAACATACCTCCAGATTCAGGGGTACTTTTTCTTCCCAGCTGTAGTTAGGCAATTGAACTTTTTTTTATCATCAGCCAGAGTACAGCCCTGACCTCCTATCTATCTCGTTGAACACCCACGAACTATCTTTAAGTGGACATTATTGATAAGGTTCACTTCTTAATAAACAGACAACTCATAAAAACGTTAGTTAGACCAATTCAAGCTTTACTGATCATTGGCCAGGAAATGACGGGGATACACCAGTCATGTAAGCAACACAGACACTTGACTTCCCCCGCGCCACGACTTCAATAAACAAAGCTTTGCACGGTGCTTTATACTGTGTGTCACTTAATCATATTCCAAAGAGGTTAGTCATGGTCACAAGATTAATCGCATTCCAAAGAGGTCACAAGATTAAAGCAATACACATCACTACACGAGTCTGACTCTCTTATCAATTGGTAGACACATTTCAACGGCACCGGTCATTGTCTCAATATATACCAACCTGAAACAAGCTGGCGCTTGTCTCTCTCTCTCTCTCTCTCCCTTATCAATCCACTGGAGAAGGCCTGCTTGAGACGAAATATAAGCTACAAGCTAGTCAAGTATTCCACTATGTTCAAGAAGGAACTGCAGATGCTGCAAAATCGAAGGTAGACAAAAATGCCGTAGAAACTCAGCGGGTGAGGCAGCATCCAAGGAGCGAAGGAAATGGGCAAAGTTTCGGGTCTGAAGAAGGGTTTCGACTCGAAACGTTGCCTATTTCTTTCGCTCCATAGATGCCTCACCCGTTGAGTTTCTCCAGCATTTTTGTCTACCACCAAGTATTCCACTATGTATTTTTTATATATTTGAAAGCATTTAACCTTTTCATTATCTTTCACTGAATGTTATACCCTTTATCCTTTATCTGTAACCCGTGGACGGCTTGATTGTAATCATGTATAGCATTTTATTTGACTGGATGGCAAGCAAACAATAGCTTTTCACTGTACCTTGGTGCAATGTGACAATAATAAACTAAATATCACTGATGTAAGGCTCACAGGCCTATATTTTCCTGGTTTCTCTCTACTTTCCTAAAATGAAAGAACAACATCAGCTACTCCAGCCCTCCAGGACCTTGCCTATGTCTTGAGAAGAATCAAGTCAAGTCAAGAGAGTTTATTGTCATGTGTCCCAGATAGGACAATGAAATTCTTGCTTGCTGCAGCACAACAGAATATTGTAGGCATAAATACAGAACAGATCAGTGTGTCTATATACGATAGAAAATATATTTACGCAAATAAATAAACAGATAAAGTGCAATAGGCTGTTATAGTTCAGAGTTTTTTTGAAGTTGTGTTTAATAGTCTGATGGCTGTGGGGAAGAAGCTGTTCCTGAACCTAGATGTACCAGATTTCGGCTCCTGTACCTTCTACCGGATGGCAGCGGAGAGATGAGTGTGTGGCTAGGATGGTGTGGGTCCTTGATGATGTTGGCAGTCTTTTTGAGGCAGCGACTGCGATAGATCTCCTCGATGGTAGGGAGGTCAGAGCTGATGATGGACTGGGCAGCGTTTACAACTTTTTGCAGCCTTTTCCGCTCCTGGACGCTCAGGTTGCCGAACCAAGCCACGATGCAACCAGTTAGCATGCTCTCTACTGTGCACATGTAGAAGTTCGAGAGAGTCCTCCTTGACATACCGACTCTCTGTAATCTCAGGAAGTAGAGGCGCTGATGTGCTTTCTTTATAAATGCATCAGTGTGCTGAGACCCGGAGAGATCTTTGTAAATATGCACGCCCAGGAATTTAAAGTTCGTGACCCATTCCACAATCGACCTGTTGATATAATTGGGACTGTGGGTCCCCATCCTACCCCTTACATGGTCCACAATCAGTTCCTTGGTTTGCTGGTGTTGAGAGCCAGGTTATTGTGCTGGCACCATTTGGTCGATCTCACTTCTATACTCTGACTCGTCCCCATCAGTGATAAGTCCCACAACAGTGGTGTCGTCGGCGAACTTGATGATGGAGTTCGCACTATGTCCGGCTACAGAGTCATGAGTATAGAGTGAGTAAATTAGGGGGCTGAGCAGACAGCCTTGAGGTGCTCCCATGCTGATTGTTATCGAGGATGACACATTTCCACCAATACGGAAAGACTGTGGTCTGTGAATGAGGAAGTCGAGGATCCAATTGCAGAGGGATGCGCAGAGACCCAGATCTGAGCGCTTGGTAACCAGCGTGGAGAGGATGATGGTATTAAATGCTGAGCTGTAGTCAATGAATAACAGCCTGACGTATGTGTTTTTGTTGCCCAAGTGCTCCAGAGCGGAGTGGAGAGCCAGTGAGATCACATCCACCTGAGATGAGAAGAACTTTTTTCACACAGAGAGTGGTGAATCTCTGGAACTCCCTGCCACAGAGGCTAGTCGAGGCCAGTTCATTGGCTATATTTAAGAGGGAGTTAGATGTGGCCCTTGTGGCTAAGGGGATCAGAGGGTATGGAGAGAAGGCAGGTACGGGATACTGAGTTGGATGATCAGCCATGATCATATTGAATGGCGGTGCAGGCTCGAAGGGCCGAATGGCCTACTCCTGCACCTAATTTCTATGTTTCTATGATCTGTTGTGGCGGTAAGCGAACTGCAGTGGGTCCAGGTTTTTTGTCGAGGTATGAGTTGATTTGCGCCTCTCAAAGCACATCATCACCACAGACATTACTGCCACTGGTCGATAGTCCTTGAGAAACGTCACTTGCTCTTCTTGTGCACCGGTATTATTGATGCCCTTTTAAAGCAGGTGGGAACCTCAGACCTCAGAAGTGAGAGTTTGAAAATGTCCGTAAAAACTCCAGCCAGTTGGTTCACACAGGTTTTTAAAATGCCCGTGTATACCATCAGGTCCAGACGCTTTGCGAGGGTTCACCCCTCAGAAGGATCTTCTAACGTCGGCCTTTGTGACTGGGACCAAAATACCATCATGACGAATTGGGGCTCGGGAAGGCACTATCGAACCGTGCCTAGAACGCATTGAGCTCGTCAGTGAGTGATGCCTCGCTGTCATTTGAGCTGCCTCCTGATTTCGCCTTTTAGGAGGTGATGGCATTCAAGCCCTGCCACAGTTACCGAACATCCGTCTCCAGCTTGGAGCAAAAGTCCCTTTTGGCCTTTTTGATGGCCTTACCAAGGTCCTATCTGGACTTCTTGTAGACCTCTGTATCTCCAGACCTGAATGCCCGGGATCTGGTCTTCAAAAGAATGCAGATCTCATGGTTCATCCAAGGCTTCTGGTTAGGAAACACTCGGAAGGATTTTTGTTGGGATGCAGTCCTCCACACATTTCTTTATGAAGTCTGTAACGACTGTGGCGTATTCATTCAGGTCCGTTGCTGAGTCCCTGAACATTGCCCAGTCTACAGACTCCAAACGGACCTGGAGTTGTTCCTCTGCCCCACCCCCCCCCACCCCCCACCAGCTTTGTGCAGTCCTCACCTCTGGGGGTGCGCTCTTCAATTGCTGCCTGTAGGCAGGTGGAAGCAGCACCGCTGTATGGGCGAGGGATAGAGCGATAGACGTCTTTGATGGTCGTGTAGCAGTGGTCGAGGATGTTTGATCCCTCTGTACTACAGGAGATGTGTTGGTGGAAGTTAGGGAGCGATTTCTTCAGTTTGGCTTTGTTGAAGTCCCCGGCTATGGTGGTAAATGCCTCGGGGTAAGCCGTCTGGTGCTTATTGACCACGACGTGCAGCTCCCACAGTGCCAGATGGACATCTGCCTCGGGAGGGATGTAGACCGCGGTCAGGATGATGGAGGTGAATTCCCTCGGTAAGTAGAAGGGATGGCACTTCACAGCCATGTGTTCCAGGTGTGGAGAGCAGGAGTTGGATAGGACTGCCACGTCTGAGCACCACGCAGAGTTGACCATTCTCCAGTGATCGAGGGAACGCTTACAGTCGGGGGCTCCCGCAGCTGCGGGAGATCGCGATATCGCTAGTGCCTTCAAGTGCACTAGCAGCTTGTCCGATACGGCGCCGATTTCTGCCGTTTCTCTGATCAAGGTGAGTTGATTGAAGGTATAAATAATTCTCTTCCGTCGAGCTGCTGGCAAAATGTCGCCACAGGCAGGTGCCATCTTTAGAGTTAAGACTCCTGCAATCTCCTCTCTTGCCTCTCTCAATAACCTGGGATAAATCACATCAGGTCCCAGGGATTTATCTACCTTAAAGCTCTTCAAGAGCCCCAGCACCACCACCTTCTTAATCTCAAAATGCCGTTGCATATTAGTTTTCTTCCACATTGATCTTACTGTCCTCCTTCTCCTTGGTGAAAACGGTTGCAAAGTACTTGTTTAGTTCCTGTTGAGTTCAGAAGTTGGGATATTATTATAATTGTACAAGATGTTGGGTATTGGGTTCAGTTTTGCTCACTATTATAGGAAAAATGCTAAGAAACTGGAAGGGGAGCAGATAAGATTTACAAGGATGCTGTCAGGACTCGAGGGTGTGAGCTATAGGGAGATGTTAGTCAGGCCAGGACGTTATTCCTTGTAGTGCAGGAGGCTGAGGGGTGATCTGATCAAGGTGTATAAAATCATGAGGATAATAAATGGGGTGAATGCAAACTCTTTGTGCCAGAATAGGGGGACCCTTGTCGTCTAAACGAGCTGATGACGTCACAATGGATCTGCTCGTGCGGCCTGTGCGCACTGTTTTCCACGCGCTGCGAGTGACATCACCCCCTCGACTCGCAGTCCTTTTACTACTCGCCGTGGCCCCGCCCGCTCGCAGTTGGCCCCGCTCGGCCAGCCTTTCGCCCCGCACTCAGGGTCCTCGAGTCCATGACCGACCACAGCCTTCCTCGATTCCACGTCCGCCCGTAGCCCTCTCTCTGTCCTCCCCTGTGACGACCCCTCTCCCACCCCCCCACCCCCCCCCGCACCTGGCTCTGGATTGAAGCTACTGAACACGCAGTCATTTGGTTGAAGCCCACCCCGCTGCCCACTCCCCACTATCCTCTTCCTCTCTCCCTCTCTCCCTCTCTGTGCCTCCGTGTCCCGCTCTGTGCCTCCCTGTCCCTCTCTGTGCCTCTGTGTCCTGTCTGTGCCTCTGTGTCCCTGTCTGTGCCTCTGTGTCCCTGTCTGTGCCTCTGTGTCCCTGTCTGTGTCCCTCTCTGTGCCTCCGTGTCCCTCTCTGTGCCTCCGTGTCTCTCTCTGCGTCCCTGTCTGTGCCTCTGTGTCCCTGTCTGTGTCCCTGTATATGCCTCTGTGTCCCTGTCTGTGCCCCTGTGTGTCTCTCTGTGCCTCTGTGTCCCTCTCTCTCTATCCCCGTCCCCTCTAGCCGCACCTGCGAGTTGGAGGCTATGCGTGAGTGGATAGGGTGGGGGATGGGGTAAAAGGAGTGAATTAATAATATTAATATAATATCAATGGGGGTGGTTAGTGTGTTTGTGTGTGGGGGGTTGGTTAGTGTGTTTGTGTGTGGGGGGTTGGTTAGTGTGTGTGTGTGACGCCGCAAGCTGCCCCTTCACCTCGCAACCGCGCGTTGAGGGGACGGGACCCAACGGGTCCCCTTTGGTCTAGTTACCTATAGATTTTCCTCCAAGGTAGATGTTATCCTGATTTGGAAATATATTGTTGTTTTGTTATCATCACTTGTCCAAAATCCTGTAAACTCACTTTCTAACAGTATGAATTTCACTGAATGGTGTGTAGCCATTTGAATTTCACCATATAGATACCCGTGGTTTGACAAGGTAGCTACTTATTGGGGAATCAGGGATGGCAATAAATCTGACCTTGCTATGTCTGGATTGTCTGACTTTATTATAAGATGGAAGTACAAATTTAAAAACTTTAAAGGTATTTAAAATGTTGAATAGAACAGAAAATATTACAAAGCTGTCTCAATGATTCATCTTATGAGGAAATAGGATAGTGGATGGCAACTGTTTAATTGATTAAGGTATTTCGAAAAGGGCGGCACGTTGATATAGCAGTAGAGCTACTGCCTTACGGCGCCAGAGACCAGGGTTCGATCCTGACTACAAGTGCTTGTCTGTACGGAGTTTGTACGTTCTTCCCGTGACCTGCATGAGTTTTCTCCGAGATCTTTGACTTCCTCTGACACTCCAAAGACGTGCAGGTTTGTAGGTTAATTGTCTTGGTGTAAATGTAAAATTGTCCCTAGTGTGTGTAGGGTAGAGATAATGTGCGGGGATCGCTGGTCGGTGTGGACTCGGTGGTCCGAAGGGCCTTTTTTCCTCGCTGTGTCTCCAAACTAAACTAAAGGTGTACAATATGAATTTTTAGAACATACCATACAAATGCTGTCATGGAACTAGTGACTGAAGCAGAAAGATGAGTCACCAGTTGAGAGCAATTTAGATAGATGGATAAAGGAAAGTGGTTAAAGGAATATGGAACACAGGAGGAATGTAGAATTAGGACTACAGCTCCCATGGACGGTAAATCTGATTGGACAAAAGGCCCTCCATTGCAACATGTATATACTTTTACGACTGGGTAGATGGTAAAACTAAAGAAGTAGACGATTACAAAATGTGAGGAAGTGGGTAATGAACTTGCATAATTTTCTCCTTTTTAATAAGGACCCTTCAATGGGTCAGTATGGGAATGGGAAGGGGATTTATAGTACTGAGCAGTGGCTATACATAGAGAGGTTTTCTCTTTATTGATCCTGTTGAATCATTTGACCAAATGCAAGGTGATTAGCTCACAGTTATGCATGTGGAGGCTAGTACAGTTTTACCAGATGGAAAAATGAGATGAGATTGTGGAATTATTCTGGATGACTGATACAGAATGGGCTATTTTCTTCCTCATCCTCACATGGTTAACACTTTGGAATGCAACTTAAGGAAGTATTTAAGAAAATGTAAGTTATATCAAGGCCACAACACTATTTCATGTGAACACATACCCAGAAGTACACTTCCATCAATCATTAAATCCTATATTATTAGTTGAGCATCTTCCTCAGATAAAAATTGAAAGGGAACCAAAGCGTTGGTTATTGGTTTAGCAATAAGTTATAACATAAAATGCAAACCTTGCAATGGGTTGTGGTGGAAGGGTGTTATTTGTCTGTGACCAGTGGAGTTACACGGAGATCTGTGTGGAACCTCTGTTGTTGGTGATATATATAAATGACTTGGATGTAAATGTAGATGGGTAGGTTTGTATGTTTGCAGATCACACCAAAATTGATGGAGTTGTGTACATTAAGGATGGTTGGCAGAGTATACTGCAGGATCTTGATCAACTACATAAGTGGATAGGAAAATGACAGTTTAATCCGAGCGAGTTGCATTTTGGGAGGTTGAATGTAACGAGTTACAGATAAAGACAAAATCCTGAACAGCATTGATATTAAGAGGGATCTTGAGGTCCTGTTCACAGGTTCCTGAAAGTGGTATCAGAAGTAAAAGTAGTAAAATAGGCATACGCTATGCTTGTCTTTTTAGCTTTAGGCATTGAGTATAAGAGTCAGAAAGACATGTTGCAGCTTTATAGAAATGCATTTCAGTTGCATTTGGAGTATTGTATGCAGTTCATGAGATAGGAACAGAATTAGCCCATCAAGTCCACTCCGCCATTCAATCATGACTGATCTATCTCTCCACCTCAACCCCAATCTGCTACCTTCTCCCATAACCCCTGACACCCCTACTAATCAAACACTCGTTGCCCATTGCAGGAAGGATGTGAGGCATTGGAGAGGGTGCAAGAGGTTTAACAGAATGCTGCCCGGATGCGAGGGTTAACTATAAGGATGATTGGACAAACTTGGATAGTTTTGTCTGGGGCATTGGAGGCTGAGGGGAGACCTGACAGAAGTATATAAAATTATGTGAGACATAGATATAGTAGACAATCACAGCCTGTTTTCCAAGGGTGGAAATGGCAAAGACATAGCTTTAAGAGGGGCAGGTTTTTTACACAGAGTGGTGGGTTCCTGGAACACACAACCAGGGGTGGTTGGAGCCAGATACGATAGTGGCATTTAAGAGGCTTTTGGATAGGTGCATGGACATGGATCACATGCAGGCAGAAGAGATTAGTTTAATTTGGCCTCAGGTTTGTGTCCTATGTTCCTTCTGGTTTTATATACACGAGTCAAATGTTGCCAAAATCTCAAAATGGTAAAGAGCAGAAAGTGCCAGTTTTAATAGTAATTTCTGTTGAATGAACATTATATTTATGAATTCATCATAATCTAATGTTACTCTTAAATATAATTAATTTGGTTCTAAAATTAAAACTACAAATGTAAAATATAATCCAACACAATCTAATCTGCCCATTTAAGGCAGAGATAAAGTGACTTTTTTCTATACCAGATGGTTATGACTATTTTGTGACATCTCCAGTAGCATCTTATATCCACATCATGAATCATGTGGATGTGGCATAAGCATGCTTTGTCAAAGTGAGTTTTTTACATTAATATTAATTTTTGGTTGAAAATATTTGCTTCACTAACAATCAACAATTGAATATTTCTGTTAAATACAATTTGTGTTGCTTGACATTTCCAAATTTTTTAAGAAATTAAAAATGATGCTGAACCACCTGCCTTAATGAAAACATGCTATAAAATTACAGGTGCAACACAGGGAGCCTCTTCTCAATATCCAGGTTACCAACAGGGTCAAGGCCAGCAATATGGAAGTTATAGGACCGCTCAACCAGGGCCCTCAGCTCAGCAACAGAGGCCTTATGGATATGAACAGGCAAGATAGACCATCCTGTGATTTTTTTTTTCCATTATAGTTTTTAAGAATGTTTTACAACAAAAATAAAAGCACATAAAAGCAAAAGATACTCAAAAGTTTGCATCCTCCTCTTTCTTAAGTTCCTGCTCAAATTTTCACCTGTTTTCAAAACCAGATAATAACATCTAAAATAAGATTACTTTGTGCTCATCAATGTTTCATTGGCATTTCCTTGGAGATTTAAAGGTCTATAATCTAAAAAACACAGATTGATTACAATTAAAACCATTTAATATTGGTTTTAATGTTCTTGGTTAAAAAATTGGTTTCAGCGATGAACTGCATGGTGTGCCATTGATTGGCTTGATCATGGGGCTGTCACTGCAAAATTCAGAATAGCTCAAGCCTCGAAACATCAGCATCCAATGTTTGCCGATCACACATCTTGCACGCTGGCTGGGATCTCATTCATTGCCTGAGATTGGTGCCTAGTTCCCAGATGAAGATCGGAGCTCATGGGGACATGGGAGGCCAGAGATCTGGACCTATGGATTGGGGCAGAAGTGAGATATTGTGCAAGGAGAAAAATTGGACTTTGAACAAAGCAGCTGGGCAATTTCTTAGAACTTGGTTGGGTCCTACTTCTGGTGCAGAAGCGCTAAAAAAAACATGGGTGTTCCAGGATTGATCACCAATGGGCCGTCCTTGCGACAAGATCAAATTTCCCATGCAAAGCTCTGAAAGCATCCCTTGTGCAACTGATGCAACAACTGTATCATGTGTGAATGATAAATTGTGACCAGAGGTGTCCAATTGAATTCTTAGTGTGCTACAGTTAGAAGCAAAACTGATTGCAATTGCATCTGTTCTGGAAATAAGTGATACTTACACACTTAATAGTGAAGAATGCAGCACCAAATGTCTGAATTTGTAGACATACTGGTTTTGAAAAGTTGTACAGGAGACAAAATGGATGTTGTGTTGTGATTGTTTTTTTGAATTGCAGTCAGATTCTTGTGACCATTCCAATTGTCAACTTCATATTTGTTTCCAGTATCTAATGTCTAATATCTTTAATACATTACCTTTTTTTTTTAAGTGTTGATTTGTTCCCTTTATTATAACATTGTCAGTTTTTCTTGATATGCTCTTAAGGTTCTTTCTTTACAGAAGCACATTTGTAATTTATGCTGAACTTCTGAATTGTGTAAATGCTATGAATGTTTGATTCCTGAGGATTTTTTGTTTAAAAAAAAAAAAAGGCCAGTGGTGCATTCCAGCTGCATTTTTAAACCAAATGCAAAGGGAGCTGAAATAAACCTGGTTGTGGTGATTGGGTGATTTCAGTTTCCAGAAATTTGTAGCTTTGTCAGGAAAAATAGATAATAAGAAGTTGCTTATTTTGGAGATCCCAGATAATTAGAAAATGCACGGTGAGCCATACAGAACATACATATCTTGTTTAAGGACACAAGAACACAAAGGTGAAGAGTGGAATTGCTTCAGAAGTATTAATTACAAAGAACTGTAGAACTCCCCATCTTGCATTTTCTTGTATCCTACTGAAGATTGCGGGAGATATAGAATGTGGAGGACAGAGAGGAAGAAACCAAATTTAGCTACGGACTGTCTTTTGGAATATTAGATAACTGGGCTGGATTTTTCTTCAGTAATGGAAACATTTTCAGTCAGTCCGAGAACATGAAATAAAAACTGAAAGTTCTAGAAATACTCAGGTCAGCCGACATCTGTGCAAAGAAAAATAGAACTTTATGTTTTTCTTAAAAATAAGATGATCTTTTATTACAACCAGGAAAAGTTAGTAAACACGTAAACTAGTTTACTAACTAGTTTTAGGGAAGCTAGTTTTGATGTAAGACTGCTGATCTGATGTGAAGTGTTAACTGTTCCTCTCCACACAAATGCTGCCTGACTGCTGATGTTCAAAATATTTTCTGTTTGTATCTGATTTCCAGCATCTGCTGTTTTTTTTGCTTTCAATCCTAGAATATGATTTGTTTGAGCGGGTGGGGGCTTGTGATGAACCTACTAATTATCTCACTTGAAATAAACTAAACATGTTTTCACAACCGCGAGTCTGATACAGAGCAAAGCAAGGGAGCAAGTGAATTTTCTTCACTTCTAACACTCGTTGCTGGAGCAGATGTAGAAGAAACAAAATGTCACTCATGAATGAGGCAATTGAAATGATTTTATTGGTTGAAATGTAGAATATCTGGCTATCTCTAAAAATCTCTCCAAACACCGTCATTTTTTGCCATGGCGTATTCAGAGCCAACAAAAATTTTGGCCCTGTCTCTTTTAAGCCAGTGCCCATTTCAGATGTTATAATGGATCCTCTTTTGAAACACTGTACTGTTGAAAAGACCACGTATGTGTGCCATTGAACTCAGCCCTGTAAAAGTCTTGGTGGGAATGGTAGGAATAATGATTTCAAGGTTTGAAAAAATCCCCTTTGTACATTTGTATCCTCCTGAAGAATGTAAGAGATACAGAGGGGCAATCTACTAGATATGGAACCATACTATAAATGTTGATCAAATAGAGACTTACTAATAAAGGACATCTTTGACATATAACATGAAAAGAATGCTCCTGTAAAAAGCATTAGGGCTCTATCAGGGGGGAAATTTATATAATCTCAAGAGATGATGGTCTGAGTTGGGGTGGTGGGAGGTGTGGATTCTGGAAATAGTTGAAAGAAAGGGACTGATTCATCACTTGGAAACTACACATTTCAGCTGTTACTCTTTGATGGGATTTGGATCATATAACATAGAGCAGCAAGTTATAGATAGTGTGGGATCAACAGTGAAAGTTGTATATGTTTGAAAAATGAATATAGAAAGCAGCAGATTTGAACAAATGAGTGGATGCGAAAGAGAGCGCAAAGTCATGGAGAAAGCTTTGGTTTATGGAAAAAGAATCAGAAGATGAATAATTTTTATCAGGCCACAGAGCAATATGGTAGAACTTTGATGGAAGACTATTAATAACAATGTGATTAGATATAGTGGTAGATAGAGCAATGTCTTTAAAATGTCCAAACAAATTAAAACTTTCAAGCAATATTTGTCATTAAGAAGATGAGCAGTTTTGTTGTGAATTAGGATTAGTAGCCTTTACCTCTGTTCTCGTTAGGTCTTTTGACCTAACGAGAACAGGGGTGTTTAGATGTTTAACTTTTTTACTTTATTTTCTTGCACATCTCACTTTCCATTGGAAATTGAGTGATACATTACCATAATCGTTGATGAACTGCCCTGGTATGCTTATTATTTTTCATGCCAAATAAGACATCTTTGTTATTTAAAATATTACCTTTGCTTAACTATAAATATTTATTCATTTAATTTTCTATGTCCAAACTTCTACATGTTTGGAACAAAACTGAGTTTATGGTAAAGATTGATTGTGAAAATTGGTATACTTCTTTTAAATGTACCATAAAATGGGTAAATAGTTGACTATTCAGAAATAATTATATTCTAGATCAATTGAGTGCTATAAATTTTAATGTATAGTACTCCCAGGTACACTTTGCAAGGATTTGTTTTCCTTTAGAATTTCAGAAATGTCAAAACTAATGATTATTATAATTACCAAAATTTACTTTTTATTCATGTTCATCATCAAAAAAGAGAACTTAATATTTTTCTTACCTAATCAACAGATTCTTCACCGTGGGGTAAAGGCAGATTTCCGAAGATAGGAAGCAGTTACATCATTAAAAATGCAGGATCACTCAGACATTCACTATTAAACACAACAGCACTCCCTGTTTAATGTTGTGCCACCTTCCATTTGATGATTTATTCCACAATGTATTTGTCTGCATCACTGCAGTGTTTGTCTGACAATCCCCTTAAAAGCTCGAGGCATAACCCTGTTTGTGTGATGTTGTGGTCATGAGGCGTTTTCCTCTCTACAAGATATTTGTTTATACTGAGGAGTGGTGAAAAAATCAATCACTTGATGATTTGTTCCCACACTCTGGTAGATGCATTTCCTCAGTTGTTCTTTCTCTTTATGCTCAGTGCAATAATCCAGCTGAGGTGCTAGACGTGAGTGTGGGACTGCAAATCAACACAGCCAGCACCATGACTTCAAGTCAGAAACGGGCCTCTGGCACAGCTTTGGAGGTACTGCATACAGGTGAGAGCAGCACAATCTCGGGCATCAGAGACAGCGTCTTTAGTGGGTACATGTGGTGACTGTCTGGGATACCCTTGAAGGTTCTCCAACCCTCAAGAAATCATTCAGTTGATACCTCCCCTTTTGACGTCATGTCTTAAGCTATTCCTCAGTTAAGTATGTCCAAGAGGAATGTTCTTATGCCACAACTTCCCTTCCATGCATTAACCTGGCTGCATGACCATGGCCATTTGTGAATTTTATTACCAACAGTAATGAATACCACCTAATCAACATAACTAAACGGTTTCAAAGCAGTGTGCAGTTAGATGGACAACATTAATTGGGCAGACCATCAAGGCCAGATGATTTTCATCTTTCCTCCCCATTTCAATTGTTTTTACTCTATCCCCAGAATATTTTGGCACTAAACATTTTACTGTAGACCACAAAAAGCAACACATTCAAGTTGGTGGAGTCATTTGTGATTTTATTCTACTACCATGTTTTGGGCATCAGAAAATGGCTAAAATTCTTGCAAAATAAATCAGATGGAGAATGACACTTGAACATCTGGATACTTCAAACTATGGAATCAGAAGTTTAGGAGCAAAATCGAGCTATTTAATGCATCGTGGCCAAGACATAAAGAGAAGGATTATACATCCCAATTTCACTATTCAGCTCTTGATCCATAACTGCTTTGTTTACAACACTATAAATGCATCTCACTTTTTCTTGAACATTCTCCTTATTTCCCTTCTTATTGTATCAATTGCCTCCTTAAAGAAAATAGGTTTGTCCAGTCAACTTTAATCCATAATTTAATGCACCTTGGTCTCCCTGAGCCTCCTCTGTTCCAAAGAATCTGTATCCAGTCATTCATGATAACTAAAATTCTCTATTCATTGTAATATATTTATTATTTCCCTCTGCATCTAGTGGAAGCACATTTAGTAATGTGATGACCAGAACTTCTGTGTTCTTCAACTGTGGCATATCGCATCTCCTTACTCTACCTTGATTAGTAAAGGAAAGTATCTTTTTTGTCACAATTACAACTACCTCCCACACTACCACAAGAAAAGTGCACTTCAGGATCCCTCCAGTAATGTATCAATTCAATTGGATTGAATTCAATTTTCCATTGATATGCTCACTTGATCAAACCAATGATAAACTGCTGCACTCTGCAGATTCCAATATTACAAACTGTAAGCAACTATATAACAATAAGCGTTTTTGCATAATTCACAAACATAATCAAGAATCCTACATGTTTAAGTCTTGGATCTTCGTACAACAAAAAGCAATGAACCTAGTGCTGAACCCTACAAAACCTCTTTAGCCAATCTTCCAACTATGTCATTATCTATTACCCTTTGCTTCTGACTGCTGTGGATCAATATCCAACTTTCCTTTGGACCCCATAGCTCTCTGACGATTATACCATACGGGCTGTTATCAAATCCTTGGTAAAATCGATGTAAACCAAATCAAATACATTTTTATTATTCAACATTCCTTATTCAGAATAGGCAAACAGAATCCTCCTTTACTATATCAATTCTAATACTTCTTCATTAATCTCTTCTTCCTTAAGTAATACTGATCAACAATAATTTGCCCCGTATTAAGTTTATAGCTTTAAATATATCCTGCTCCTTTCTTAAACAATGTTACATTATTGTGAATCCTCTGGCATTCTGCCTGTAATTGGAGTGAACTGGAAAAAATAAACTGAACCTTTGGTATTTCTTTACTTGGTTCTCTTAGGACACTGAGGTACATTTTGTATGATACAATTGGTTTATTTACTTTAGCAAGATGCCTAAACTTTGAATATCTTCACTCATTTTGTTTATCCTATTGAATATTCTACACCACTACCTTAACTATATTTTCTTTCTGTAGTGACGATTTTTTTTTGATCAAAATATTTTTAAGTACGAAACCAGGAAACCTTTGGTATCTAATCAATTGTTTTTTACTTCTGGTTATTTTAACATATTTTTTTCCCCTTAATTTCACTTGATTATTTTTCATATTTTTCAGTGTCCTTTTCCTCCCTAACTTTGATTTTTATTCTTGCATTTTGGCACCTGTATGCATATTTCCTATTATGTAACAAATTCAACCTTGTATGCTTCTTGACATCCAGGGATGTCTTGATCTAGATTCTTTGTGTGACCATCTTTGGCTCTAAACATTCACTATCATCGTCTGTTTCCGACTGGTTCAACACTGCTTTAGTTGGAGTTTTTGTTCGTAATCCATTTTTGCTGAATCACATTTGGCATAGCCTAACTGGTCCTTCCTCAAATTAACATTTTTGTACTAGCCTGTCTTACCTTTTCGGTGGCAATACTAAATATAATTGAATTATGATTTCCCCCATCTAAATATTTCATTCTGATACTCTTTCCAACTCCATTGCTTTATATTCAATATATTCAATGACAAATTCAACCCCTGGCATAACTATTGTGGTTGGAGTCAGAACATTACAGGTTTTAGTCCCACACCAGTGATCCGAGTATAAAAATCTAAATTGACTTTCATTATAGTACAGAGGGGGTGCTGCACTGCTGGAGATGTTATCTTTCAGGAGAGCAATTATTTCAAAGCCCCATTAGTCCTCTCAGAGAGATGGATAAGATCTAATGAGACTATTTTGGAGAAGAACAGAAATATTGTAAAATGTATCCCTCTGTGGCGGCTCCCAAGGGTCGTGCCATCATAGTGTCGAACCCCTCGGCACAGGAGTGGTTCAGTCCGGAGGCGGCCCTTAGCCAGAGGGTTTAAAGGCAGGGGTTTGGATGCCATCTTCCTCTCGTTTGGACTTCCCTACAACCGGGAGGAACATAATAAAAGGTGCCTCTCAAAACACTGTACTTCGTGCCTCCTTTTGAGACGCACGCACTACAATGTTTCCTTAATCAGTAGAACAACATCCCTCCGCCTGTCACTCCACCTGTCCTCCCGCCGGTCCCTCGACCTGTCCCTCCACCTATGCCTCCGCAAGCCCCACGAGCGGCTGACTTCCGCACGCGGGCCGGCCGGGTCGTGCTCCCGCCGGTGCGTTTCGTGCCTCTGGTTCTGGGGGGGGGTTGTGTGGCGGCTCCCAAGGGTCGTGCCATCATAGTGTCGAACCCCTCGGCACAGGAGTGGTTCAGTCCGGAGGCGGCCCTTAGCCAGAGGGTTTAAAGGCAGGGGTTTGGATGCCATCTTCCTCTCGTTTGGACTTCCCTACAACCGGGAGGAATATAATAAAAGATGCCTCTCAAAACACTGTACTTCGTGCCTACTTTTGAGACGCACGCACTACACCTCATTCAATATCACAAAAACATCTATGGGTATTTATCAAATTGATGTTAATCGGAGCATGCTGTAGGTAAATTGGCTGTTGCATTTCTTGTATTACAACATTTGTATGTTTTAACAGTGATTCTTTGATTATAAAGCATTTTGAAACATTTTTATGTTTTGAAAGATGCCAATCAATTCTTTTTTTCTGTTGCTGCGTACTTTAGCAGATGCCTTTATAAAATTTACAGAGAATTATGATGACCATTTTGCTAGTTATGGTATGCTTATTTGAGGGTAAAAAAGAATATCAGAATGATCTAATTGGATTGGATGACCTTTTACTAGCCTTACATGCTCCAGTTATATCAACTATTTGTGACGGTAATGCAAAATAAAGCTTCTCCTAATAGTTCCTAAATTGACGCTCAGTGAAGAGACAGAAGCAATGCCAGAATGAAATAACAATAAAAACAATGAAAGTTACTCTTCCAAGGCCAAGGCAAAATCATGTTGTAGAAACAGCAAAATAAATTTCATATGTGGCTGATTGTGCCATCACTGATCACCCGAGAGCTTGATACTATAACAAGTCCTCTCTACCCATCCTCTTGAAGAGCCCCAAAATACTGATACTTCCACAAAACTAGGTTGATGTAGCTATTGAATCCTTCAGAAAAAGCCAGATTAATCAAATGGCATGTTTGCTTGAGTACTCTGCTAATTTTTATTTTTATTCTTGTTTGATGACTATCGCAGTTACTCCAAATCAGTCCTTTACTCATTAGAAGTAAACTGTTGAAGTAGAAATACTTCAAATGTTAAAATTATTCTGAAATAAATGGATGTGGGGTTATTCTTCGTTTTCTTCCTCTCAAACAAAAGCACCAAAACTTAAATCCATTAAGACGGAAAGATTGTGCTCCAGAATAACCTACAATTCAATGCATGACAAAAAAACTGCATGATTTTTTTTCTATAATTTGTCTGCATTGTTTAAAACAAATGATAGCAAAAGCAACGTATGCAAGAATTGTGGCATTGTAAGAAAATTACACAGGGGTTTGATGTCCTTTTGGGTTCAATCCCAATCCTGGTAGGTGAAAAGTATGATTTGGATATTTCCAAGGTGTTTAAAAGTACAATTTTATGAACCAACATGCCAAGAATAGTAATAATCACCATTGTTTTAGAACTCGTATACTTTTGGATATTAGAGGCAATTACTGAATCTATCTGATCTGAATTTGAATACTACAAATGATAATTGGGCCCTTTTTTAAAATCTCAGATAGGATCATGGGAATGTAACAATTTTGTATACTTTTTGTATGTTGCTAGGTTTCTCCTTCAACTTTTTTCTCTCCACTCTTATTAAAGCAGTCCCTCAGTGCAGATTATAGTTTCAAAGTCACCAGCAGTTCCATATTCATCAACTTTTTTCAAAGGGCTATTTTCAAGAGTGTTCCTATTATAAAGGAATGACTCGGATCTGTCCATACATAATGTATACAGTGTCCTTTGGCATTCTTCCACATCTAGAATAGGAATATTTTATTGTCACATGTGACTAGGCACTGTGAAATTAGTTGCTTGCATACTCAATGTATACAAATAAAGCTATCATGTCATTAAAAGTGATCAAAATAAAATACCCGTACAATTGTTTTCTAATGTAAGGTGACATATGCCTAGACATTGCTTAGTATCATTACAATATGTTACTGGTGCATTTGGTGATTGACCAATGATTCTTTTATTTAAGAACACCTTGCTAGAAAATTCAGTAGCATAATAAGCATAAGGTGCATTTTTAAATAATCCCGAATGCATGTCCCTTTCTTAGAGTTGTCATCCAGTTTAGGTGATTGGGAGGTGTCAGCATTTCAGACTTTTTTGTGATACGTGGTAGACTTGTGAGGAGTGGGGGGGAATACTGCCAACTAGGGATGTGACTTGTGGTTGGGTCGAGTGTGTAAGTGGATTAATCAATCAATCAATCAATCAATCAACCTTTATTGTCATCTTGCAAGCAACAGTTGTACAGTGCAAAATGAAAAGACGTTTCCCAGGGAATACCGGAGCATCGCACATGAAATTTAAAACATTTCACACATAATAACACTAAAAACAATCCAGTCCCTGATGGAACAGTATAAATAGTTAAAAGCAGGTAAAACAACAACGTTAAAATATAGTAAAACCAATCATAAAAATGTCCGGGGCAGCTGATTTGAGTGGCCAGTGCCAGTTATTAAAGTGGCCAGTGCCAGTTATTAAAGTGTCCGTGCCAAGCCTCAGAATCAGGTGACTGTGAGAACAGAGTGACTGTTTAGCAGCCTCACAGCCTGTGGCAGGAAGCAGTTTAGCAGTCTTGTAGTCCGGGCTTTGATGCTGCGATATCTCTTGCCTGATGGCAGGAGATCCAGGTGTATGTGGAGGGGGTGCAGTTTGTCCTTAGAAGATTGTGGGTCGGGGAATGGTCAGTGGGCATGTTCCTTTATTTATTTATATTTTAACCCAAAAATAATTTATTCACTTATTTACAATAATATGTACAATACTAAATTATTCAAAACAAACCCACCACCACAATACAAGCAAAACAAATATTCTAAATAAGCTATTATACAACTATATCACCATCCTTATTAAGGATACATTCCACCCCCCACTATGCCCAACGGTCCTGGAAATCCCCCTGGGTGCCGATGGATGGCGCATAGTCCCTTTCTAGTACTACCCGGGTGCGGCCGTAACCCCGGAAAAGGGGTAGGCAGCTGGCTCGGGCAGAGCCGTCTTCCGCCTGGCGCCGTAACTCGCAGGTGGTCAGCTTGGCCAGGCCTAGGAGTAACCCAACCAGGACATCTTCGGCCTTACCGTCTCCTGTACGCACATGGTGTCCAAGTGGGCATGTCCTGGGTGGAGCCAAGGTTGCCTGGATGTTTATGTAAAGAGGTTTGGCATTGGGGGATTATTGGAGGTAAAGATTGTCGGAGATTAAGGATGTTTATCCTATCTTTTGAAAATTTTCTGCTAAATTCACACCCTGGGAAGAGCTTTTTTAACTATTGTCCTTTACCACAGATTGGTGAAGGAAACAAAATCTAATTTAAGGTTACATTTTCTGAAGAATACTACTTGTTTCAATTGGGAATTTTACTTCATTCACTGAATTTAGTTTTAAATTCCCTTGGATAGGCCATGTTCTATATTATCTTGGTTAATATCACCTCTAAATTAATACCAGTAAAGTACAGGTAATTTGATTGATGCTGCATTTTAATTTGTACGAGCTTGCAGTGCAGAAATTATTTGCTGTTTTTCGTAAAATACATCATTAGCTACATTTTCCTACATTAGTTTTCTAGTTTTTTGGGATACCCAGATGTCCTGAAAGTTGATTTGCTCTGTTAGGCCTCTTCTATTGATCTTTTTGCCTTTTAATTAATTATTTTTTAATTTGAGAAATGTTTCCGAGCTCTGTTGCTACTTGTTAACTAAGCATTGGCTTATGTGGTTCCACAGCAATAAGGACTTTTATGACTGTGTGAAACAACCTAAAGCTACCAGCCCTTTGCTGGACAGCTGCTTGGTTTCATGTTGGAGGCACAAAAGATTTGTGATCCCGTCCACAGAAAACATTACTTAATTGGTAACTCACAAGTGTAACAATAAAACCAGATTTTTTCAAAATAGATTTCCAAATTAGGCAGCATTGGTTCTTATGACTGAGATTTTGAATCCTATGGATCTTTAAAAGCAATTACCACCTTTAGTCAACAGCTCTGAACCATCACCATGTATTGCAGTGGCATCTGAAAGGAGTGTTAAATAAGTTCCAGAAATCTAAATCTTTAAATAATGCTGGAGCAATTTCTGCACAGCTTTTGATGATCAGCAACTGCCTCGGGCTTGCAACCAGTTTAATTCCTATTTTGCACTGACATTGATGCTGATCTCAAGCAAACTGTTTATCTACTGCTCCATTTCACTGAATCCAGACAGTGACGTGTCAGCCTAAAGGCTTTCTACAAAATATTTTCTCTATGGTGTATTTACCATCTTTTGTCCCTTTGTCAGTTTTGTTAAACAATTACTCTATAGTTGCCTCAAAGTATAATTTCAACCAGCAAGATCACATCTGATGCATGTTTTGCTTAAATATTTATCCTGGCTGAGATGTTTGATTTTTGATTGCAGTCAGCCTTATATTTCCTGAAAATTGAATATGTAATTTCTTGATGAAAATGCTAATGTAAGGATCGGAAAAAATATTTCAATTGTAGACCTGATTGATATATCACTCATGATGTTTCAGTTCCATCTTTGAGTCAGCACTGATATAAAATCTTGGACAATTTCAAGAATATAATTTAATATCAAGTGATATAATGGTAATGCTCAGTGACTGAAGCTATGGATAGGATTACAATAGATGTACTTAAAAATATTAGATGAAATATTTCCAATGTTCTGAAAAGGAAAGAAGTAGAAAAAGCAGAAGCATTGATCACAATACTTACCGTAAGTTCTCATTGGCTAATAGCTAATCTTAGATGACTTTAAGAAAGGTGAAGAGGGTCTCCGGGGAAAATATAGATCAGGAAGCCGAGTTTTGGCATTATTATGCCTTTCTGTTTTAATGAACAATTTAATCTCTTGATACAGGGATCAGCATTACAAATTTTGTGGATGATATAAAACTGTACAAAATCTGCATTATTATGAGAATAATTGTAAGTTTCATGTTGGTAAAGTAAGCAGAGACATGGCAGATGAGCACAAAATGGCAAAATATGAAAGTGGTAGATTGGATTGGATTGTTTATTATTGTCACTTGTACTAAGATAGAGTGAAAAGCTTTGTTTGGATGCTATCCATTCAAATCAAATAATACTATACATGAATACAATAAAGCTATTCACAAGTGCAACAGATAATGCAAAGAGAAAAAAAGAGTGCAGAATAGTCTTACAGCATCGTAGATTTTTGGAAAACAAAAGTAGAGTTTGCATTTATTACAATCCATTGTAATATGGTGTGCTATTGTAGGTTTTGGGGTACACTGATTGCTTGGCAAGAGTTTGGAACATGAGTGGATTTAGGGGATGGTGGATCAGGTGAAATGGAGAGAATTGGCAGTTCAGTAGGTGGGCTGCAGGCCCAGGGGGAGGGGAGAAGTCAGCCAGGGCATGATCAGGGGGAGGGGAGAAGTCAGCCAGGAGTCATGAGCTGGGAGCTGAGGTGGGAGTGACTTCAAAGGAAAACAGAAGTGAAATTAAATTTAAATTAAATTAAAAGGAACGCAGCACCATCCTACCCACCCACCCACCTCCTGCCCTTCCTCTATTTTAAAACTGCACTGCTGCAGGGACAGCAGTATTAATAAAAATGAAACAAGAAGCAAAAAGATGCAGATGCTGGAAATTATATATTACAATAGAAATTGTAATAGTCAGCGGATCAGTTATCATTTTCAGCTTAGTGACAATCAAAAGTTCAAATTGAAAAAGAAAATATTTTTGACCCCTACACTTTCTCATAGAATGTGGCGTAAACCTGAGCAGTACATCTTCGATCTTGGCATATTACAGGCTGTCAAGATTTGATATTGAATTTGATAGTTTGAGATAACCAGTCTTTCATATTTGTGTCAGAACCAGCCAGATCTGATATGAAATGATGTACAGGTATCATTAACTCAATTATTGGTCTACATTGATGCTACCTAATCTGCTGGGTATTTTCTTTATTTCAGATTATCAGCAACTGCTCTGTGCAGCATTTCATGGTTCCAGCAGGGCTTTGTTTTCTCTCCACTTATTGCCCTCTACTTGCAGTCATCCAGAAACATCAGCTATAATTTACAAGCATCCGGAATATAACAGTGCCTTGTGTCTGAAATTCTAGGCCTCTGTGATTTATAGATAGAGGAATAGAAATGGCAAATATTATTTAAACAAAGTAACAAATCATGATTGAAATATTATAGATTAAGAAAACATATATATAATGAAATGAGGCCTAATTAAGAATTGCCAACCTGCTTTTTTTTCAGTTGTATTTTTCACTCTTATTTTCCCTGTAACGTAGAAAGAGAGATTATGCTTGCTTTCCAATTATTCGGTAGTCTGCTAGTTGTTCTGAAGAATTGCTGATTAAAGTGTCACAAAGCCAAGAAGTTTCCTTCCCCTGTGCCTTGATTCTGGAGATATTGTAACAGAGGTAAAACAGTTATAATGGGTGACTTCAATCTACATATAGATTGGGTGAGTCAAATTGGCAGGGGTGCTGAGGAAGAGGATTTCTTGGAATGTTTGCGGGATAGTTTTCTAAACCAACATGTAGAGGAACCAACGAGAGAGCAGGCTATTCTAGACTGGGTATTGAGTAATGAGGAAGGGTTAGTTAGCAGTCTTGTTGTGCGTGCCCCCTTGGGCAAGAGTGACAATAATTGAGTTCTTCATTAGGATGGAGAGTGACATAATTAATTCAGAAACAAGGGTTCTGAACTTAAAGAAAGGTAACTTTGAGGGTATGAGATGTGAATCGGCCAAGATAGACTGGCAATTGATTCTTAAAGGGTTGACGGTGGATATGCAATGGAAGGCATTTAAAGACTGCATGGATGAACTACAACAATTGTTCATCCCAGTTTGGCAAAAGAATAAATCAGGGAAGTCAGTGCATCTGTGGATAACAAGGGAAATCAGGGATAGTATCAAAACAAAAGATGAAGCATACAAATTAGCCAGAAAAAGCAGCCTACCAGAGGACTGGGAGAAATTCAGTCCAGCAGAGGAGGACAGAGGGCTTAATTAGGAAAGGGAAAATAGATTATGAAAGAAAACTGGCAGGGAACATAAAAACTGACCGCAAAAGCTTTTATGGATATGTGAAGAGAAAAAGATTAGTTAAAACAAATGTAAATCCCTTGCAGTCAGAAACAGGTGAATTGATCATGGGGAACAAGGACATGGCAGACCAATTGAATAACTACTTTGGTTCTGTCTTCACTAAGGAAGACATAAATAATCTGCCGGAAATAGCAGGGGACCGGGGGTCAAATGAGATGGAGGAACTGAGTGAAATCCAGGTTAGCCTGGAAGTGGTGTTAGGTAAATTGAATGGATTAAAGGCCGATAAATCCCCAGGGCCAGATAGGCTGCATCCCAGAGTACTTAAGGAAGTAGCCCCAGAAATAGTGGATGCATTAGTGATAATTTTTCAAAACTCTTTAGATTCTGGAGTAGTTCCTGAGGATTGGAGGGTAGCTAATGTAACCCCACTTTTTAAAAAGGGAGGGAGAGAGAAAACGGGGAATTACAGACCAGTTGGTCTAACATCGGTAGTGGAGAAACTGCTAGTCAGTTATTAAAGATGGGATAGCAGCACATTTGGAAAGTGGTGAAATCATTGGGCAAAGTCAGCATGGATTTATGAAAGGTAAATCATGTCTGACGAATCTTATAGAATTTTTCGAGGATGTAACTAGTAGAGTGGATAAGGGAGAACCAGTGTTGTGTCTGGACTTTCAGAAGGCTTTCGACAAGGTCCCACATAAGAGATCAGTATACAAACTTAAAGCACACGGTATTGGGGGTTCAGTATTGATGTGGATAGAGAACTGGCTGGCAGACAGGAAGCAAAGAGTAGGAGTAAACGGGTCCTTTTCAGAATGGCAGGCAGTGACTAGTGGGTTACCGCAAGGCTCAGTGCTGGGACCCCAGCTATTTACAATATATATTAATGATTTGGACGAGGGAATTGAATGCAACATCTCCAAGTTTGCGGATGACACGAAGCTGGGGGGCAGTGTTAGCTGTGAGGAGGATGCTAGGAGGCTGCAAGGTGACTTGGATAGGCTGGGTGAGTGGGCAAATGTATGGCAGATGCAGTATAATGTGGATAAATGTGAGGTTATCCACTTTGGTGGCAAAAACAGGAAAGTAGACTATTATCTGAATGGTGGCCGATTAGGAAAAGGGGAGATGCAACGAGACCTGGGTGTCATGGTACACCAGTCATTGAAAGTAGGCATGCAGGTGCAGCAGGCAGTGAAGAAAGCGAATGGTATGTTAGCATTCATAGCAAAAGGATTTGAGTATAGGAACAGGGAGGTTCTACTGCAGTTGTACAGGGTCTTGGTGAAACCACACCTGGAGTATTGCGTACAGTTTTGGTCTCCTAATCTGAGGAAAGACATTCTTGCCATAGAGGGAGTACAGAGAAGGTTCACCAGACTGATTCCTGGGATGTCAGGACTTTCATATGAAGAAAGACTGGATAGACTCGGCTTGTACTCGCTAGAATTTAGAAGATTGAGGGGGGGATCTTATAGAAACTTACAAAATTCTTAAGTGGTTGGACAGGCTGGATGCAGGAAGATTGTTCCCGATGTTGGGGAAGTCCAGAACAAGGGGTCACAGTTTAAAGATAAGGGGGAAATCTTTTAGGACCGAGATGAGAAAAATCATTTTTCACACAGAGAGTGGTGAATCTCTAGAATTCTCTGCCACAGAAGGTAGTTGAGGCCAGTTAATTGGCTATATTTAAGAGGGAGTTAGATGTTGCTCTTGTGGCTAAAGGGATCAAGGGGTATGGAGAGAAGGTAGGTACAGGATACTGAGTTGGATGATCAGCTATGATCATATTGAATGGCGGTGCAGGCTCGAAGGGCCGAATGGCCTACTCCTGCACCTATTTTCTATGTATAAGATCTCTATAGGAGGCTCTCCAGCCTACACTCACACTATTTAATAATATTCAGTAATATCCTTTGCATCAGTGGCATTTAGAGTCACCAGCTTTATATCCTCCTTTTGTGATTGAGCATATTTAGGGATGATGGAAACTATGCTTCTCACAAAATTACAGAGAACAGCTGATGTTTCTGGATCATAACCCAACCTGTGAGCCTTCTGTTTAAAGTTTCAGTGAGACTATGGCAGTAGATTGGAGGCAGATTGATCTTTTAAAGTCAAATTGAATAATTTGATTCATTCAGAAAATTTTGACCTAGGCAGTGACACTTCAACTTCAACAACTGTGCAAAATTAATTTTATCCAGAGTTGATCTTACTAGTGATCCCTTTTGAAGGAAATTGAAGGTGGCATTTCTGAGTCTCATCTACAGCTGATGATGTCCATCTTGGTGATGAAGACGTGAACCACCACATAATCAGCAATTTTATTGCTGAACTAAAATAAATATGCAAAAACCTGTTTTTGATCCAGAGACAAACCGAAGATTCATGTGATTCCTAATTGGACCTCTCACAATTCAACACGATTTCTACACTTTGCTGCCCAGCACTGAGAAAGGCATCCGTCCTTGAAGTGGCATTCCTGGTGGCACATTGCAGCTCCCATGGTGGAGGCATCTATGACATTCATCCAAAGAGACATGCAACAGGTGAATGCAAAGATGGAGTTCACCCTCCAGAGGGTTGGGGGACCCACAGGTCTGCTACAAAAAGAATCCGGAAGCTGGTGGCCACAATAGTCTTCACACATAAAAATCCCTTCACAAAGGATCAACGTGAAAATAAATTTCATGTTCACAAAATTTGTCATGGAGATCTGTAAAATATTACATAGAAAAGTACAGCACAGTAACTAGACCTTCAGCCCACAATGCATGTGCCAAACATGATGCCAAGCTAAATTAAACTCCTCTGGCTGCACATGATCCATATCGGTATCTAAAAGTCTCTTAATAACCCCTATTGTATCTTCTTCCACCACCATCCCTGACAGTGCATTCCAGGCACCCTTCGCTCTCTGTAAACCTACTTGGCCCACACATCTCCTTTCTTCTTTCCCCCTCTGACCCTAAAGCTATGCCCTCTAATCTTTATCATTTCCATCGTGGGAAAAATGTTCCAATTATCCATCCTATCTATGCCTCACATGATTTTATATGCTTCCCTTAACCCCTGCTTAAGAAAAAAGCATGTAAAGCGTGTTCATGCAAAGGTGTTAGTTCTTTAAATGAAAAGCTATTTATCAAGAACCACAGAAATGTTATAGCAACCCATTAAGTATTTGGAACAGTGATTCAATCAAATATGTTAAAATCTCTGCAGATAGATCTGGAGGATATGAGAGATTTTTAGATGTCATCTAGGAATATTTCATCATTGCTATACTGGATTGGTACTAATATAGAGCATGTAGAGTGGGTTAGTTGGTGTGCATTAGGGATTACAATTTTGCATGCTTCTTAAAAAAAGCATCTTCCTGTCAGGGTTTCTCAGATGGTTCTTCCACTCTTCATCCAGATGTGCGATGAGGCTGTGGGTATTGTGAAAGGAACCATCCTTCTCCTGATCCTTCTGCTCCTGCTGCTTTTCAGGCTTTGCTTCATGGCTCTCAGGCTCTGGGTCTCTTTGATGCTATTCAATTGTTCCAGTGAGACTGTTCCATGGCAATAGTTGTGGGGAGCTTTGAGCAATAATGTACAACAAGGTGGAATTGTGTGGTGTGTGATGACTAATGTTAATAGATGCATGCCTGAAGCTGAGAATGAGTCAGATATAATAAAGTAAAACTGACTTGTCCAAGTTCTTAATTATTGCAGTTTCATCCAAAAATGATTACTGGTGCCACCCACCCTGGGTAAAATAGAATGTTGCCTGATTGAGAGGTAAAAAAGTACCAATTATGATCTAGTCTAACCTAGCATATTCTTAAGAAGTCACTGGTGATTTTTCATTTTAATATAGCAAGTATTCAGATACGTATTTTCCTGCTTCTCACAGCCTTTACCATTGACTAAATGTCTTGGCATTTAAAACTCCTAGGAATGAGTAGAAACGATTTTCCCACAAATGCTACATCCATAAAGATATTGGGTCTAAGTCTCAGTGGCTTTTTATCCCCATTCACTCTTCTGTTACTCTCAAATCTTTTGTCAAATTCACATTGAATTTTCTTATGAAAGACACTCTACTGTGTAAAATTAAGGATAGTCGAAAACCAAGATATCCCACTTTGCCTTCTCTTGATCCTCCTTTGCTTTCAGTCAGATTCTTTACATTACGTGAACTAGTTACGTTAATTTATTGCACTCTAACAAGTGCAACTGTGGAGAGGCACAGACAATGGCCCACTACTGACTTGTGGTGGAGAGACATGCACTGCGGACGATCTCCGCAGAGGCACAGATGTGGCACTGGCTGTGGCAAAGCAATGGCAGAACGTCGTCTGACACACGAGCGAACTAATTGTATATTTATGTTATTGCATTGAGTGTGAGCATAAGTGAGTAAAATGGCATATGAAGGACCACTACATCTTTGTTTCACAAAAATAGGACATTCTTTAACTCTTGTAGTCCTTTTAAATGAACTGCACCTGTGAAATCGCAATGCTGAGGTTTTATTTGCAGTTTCTTCCATTGCTCAATACTCAACATAAAATGTTGAATGAAAAGCTTTTGTAATTTTAGCAGATGAAAGCAACTAAGCTAAAGCCGCTGTCCCACTTTCACGACCTAATTGGCAACCTCTGCCGAGTTTGCCCTTGACTCGTACTCGCAGCATGGTCGACACGAGGTTGTAGGAGGTCTTCGTAACTATTCCTCATGCTTGTGAGTGGTCTCCACGTACTCATGGCCTCAAGTAGGAAGTGGCGTTTTTTCCAGCCTGATAAAAAATGTCCATGGGTAAAAGAAAGGTTGGCATGGAAAAAATTGATACTTTTTACTCGTAGGTAGGTTGTAGTAGGTCATGATGGTAGTCGTAGGTAGTTGCAGATAGTCGTAGGTTGGTGACTGGCCTGAGAAAAAAAATGCAAACATTACATCATTTTATCATGTGATCATTTTCCACTTGTCGCTAGTCGTAGTTGGTCTTAGGTGTGGAAGACTGAGGTCGAGGGGGGTCGTAGGAGGTCTTTTACTTTGGTGAGTCAACACGACCTTGACATTTTTTTCAACTCGTCTAGAGTCTTCTAAACTTGTGGATTAGGTCCTCCAAGTGGGACAGGCCCTTCAGGTTCTTTTCTTTCAATTTATTTCTGTGTTCATTATTAATAGATTTTCAAAATAAATCCTTATTGCTCAGAGGACCTGATTGTAATTTCAATATAGACACCCACTGAAATCATTTAAGGTCTTCTTCCTTGATAATCACCTTTTCTAAAAGATAAGGACTTCCAGCCATGTAATATGTATCTCTCATCAAATTCTCTGGATTGATACTGTTGCTAAAAGTACTCCTTAATTTTGTATTGTCCCTAGATTTTTTCAGGTGTTAAATTCTGATCCCAAACGTCACTTATTGAGCAGCTTTGGCACTTTGGGACTATTAAATCCTGTTGGTCTTTCTTGGGATTAAGGTCCTATTTCTTCTGATTTATGGGAAAGAATATAAATACAAATACAAGTATTTGAATGATCTCATTTCGAATTAGTGGCTTGCTGGAAATTAGCAAGATTCAAAATAAGTTTGATGGCAAAATAACATTAATTTGGACCACTTTTAGAGTAATTTACTACTTGTGTTGAGATTTTTGTGAGAAAACACATTTTGCAACCAATGTCGGAAGATCTTGTTAACTTAAAATTATTAAAAAGACAAATCCCAGTTTAGTCATGCAAGGGATCCAGAGGCGTGAAGGTAAACTGCTGAGTGCATTATCTAAGATAGCATTACCCACCAAATCAAAAGATGATATAATCCAACAGCTCACAGATGATTAGTTGTTAATTTTTTTTTCTGTATCTTTCTACTTGACAGCACTTTACCAGACCTGATGAGTTGAGAGATTTTAAACGAATGAATATTCTTGTTGCATTAAATTGGCAAAAAAATGGATTTGCATTGATTCTTCTAATGTTTGCAGTAAATTTGACAAGGTTATTAAAAAAAATTCTGTTTTTTCTATTACTTTGAGAATTTTATTTGCCGATATATTTTGAAAATGAAATTGATTTTATTTAATATTGCATGGGGATAGTTCAAAATAAGTTAGCAGTGGCTTTAAGTAACAAACATGTAGGTTACTTTTGACAATCTTTATAAATCCCCATTATAAATGTTTACTTTGCACCCCATATATGGTAGTTTAGTTTATCTTGGAGCAATTTGATCCATTCCCTATCTTCTCCAACCTTGTTAAAAATCCCCATGTTACCAAAAATGTTTATCATTTTATATCCTCAGGAAAAGCATTTCATTGTTGGCACCAGATTCAATTGAGTCGATTAGATTGTGCATTAAAATTGAATATCTGTGTACACAGTGCAGAACTTATTTTCAACATAACATTTTGAGATTAGTGTTGCTATAACATGCTGTGTGAGAGATGTAACGCGACAGGGGTTTTATACAGTAATTTCTTCACACAGTAAGTCTCTAAAGGTAAAAATTCTGTCAGAAATATACAGATAGAAATTATGTAATAGTGAAACACTTTTGGGAGCATTGACCAGCAACTTGTATGCCATGAGTTGCAAGCAGAATTCCTAACACTCCTTATGGTTAGATGAGATGAGTTGAGGGAGAAAAGTTTTGAAAATGGCTTAGAAACTGTTTGCAAAGTCTTGCACGCGAAAAAAAGTTCCTGATTTTTTTACAATGGTGCTGACTATTTTTTACTACTTTGTACTTCTGAACAGCTATTGGGAGTTGTGAAAACACAAAATACTGTGGATGCTGGAAATTGGGGGGGGGGGGGGGGGAACAGAAAATGTTGGATACATTCAGCTACATCTGTGGAGAAAGAAGTAGAGTTAAGGCCTGTCCTACTTAAGCGACCTTTACAGGGATTGCCGGCACCTGTGATAGGTCGCCGAAAATTTCAACATATTGAAAATTCAGCGGCGACCAGAAAGACGCTACGACCTCTCACGACCATACAGGTGACCCCTGGCCACATGTCGCGGGCGACCTCTCATGATCATAGGAGACCTCTCACGACCACACAGCCTTTATGGTCATGAGAGGTCTCCAAAGAGTCGTAGCGTCTTTCTGGTCGCTGCTGAATTTTCAACATGTTGAAAATTTCGGCGACCTAGCATGGGTGCCGGCAGTCGCCTATAAAGGTCGCGTAAGTGGGACAGGCCCTTTAACATTTTGAGTCAATGACCTTTCATGATCAGTACTTTATCAAAGCCAACAAATGAAACATAAACCATCGAGGGAGAACAAGATAAAAAAGGACCCAATGTAAATTCTGTCAGAGGCAGAGCCGCTTCAAGGTGGCATTTACTGAAAGAGAAGTCGCAGAGAAATAAAGAGTAATAAAAAAAGTGTACATGCTGGAAACCTGAAATAAAAGTAGAAAAGTCTGGAAGTATCCAGCAGGTCAAGCAGCATCTGTGGAAAGAAACAGTTACCATTTCAGATCAATGAAAAATCATTTTAACTGAATGTTTTGATAAGGCATTTGAAAATATGCCATTAGTAATCAACAATGTTAACATTTTCTGTAGTTAAATTATATATAGAAGGCTAGAAATATCGATGTGAAAAAAAAAGTTACATAATAAAGATATTTAATAGTAATGTATTTTTGAACCAACCTTTTTTAAACAGAATTTATATGTAGTTCATATGGTGTATAGTGGTAAGTAGAAATGTGTTTCCTTTGTCAATTATGTGATATAGTTAGGCATCAGGTTGTACCCGTTGCTGAAATTTGGTTTTATTAGGTTCTATTGATTTCGGTGGAATAAATGTGGTAACCTGAGCATAGTAGACTTACATTACTTCATGTTTCATTCCACACTTTGGATTTAAAATTAATTTTTATATCAATGTCTTCTGAGGTCTGGATTTATATTATAGAAAATACGGGTTCAAATTCAACCATAGCAGTTTGAAAATTAAAAATAATTTAAATATAAAAAGTAATTGGTGTCAGTATAAACAACTATGAAGCTATTGGATCATACTATAGAACCAATTGTTTGAACTAATTGTCTTTAAGGAAGGCACCTGTAACTCATGTTATAACAATATAGTTGATTCTCAACTGCACACTGAACGGGCCACATATTTAATTGGCAGTTATATTTGATCATTGTGGCAATTTCAGTGATTCTAAAAGCATCCCTACGGTGCCTCCTCGGGGCAACAAAAATAATCCTTGATGACTTTATCCTCATCCAGAGAATGTATTTATTTAAAAAACCCAAGATGTAAGGAGATGGCTTCTCTCTGTGACTTTGGACATTGAGAGTGTTGTTAGTTGTTTCAGAAGCATGAATAACACACACCTAGCTTACTGAAGAACATACAGTGCTCTCCATAATGTTTGGAACAAAGACTCGTCATTTATTTATTTGCCTCTGTACTCCACAATTTGAGATTTGTAATAGAAAATATCACAGGGTTAAAGTGCATATTGTCAGATTTTATTTAAAAAAAAGGCATTTTTATACATTTTGGTTTCACCATGTAGAAATTACAGCTGTGTTTATGCATAGCCCCCCCCCCCCCCCCCCCCCCCCCCCCATTTCAGGGTACCATAATGTTTGGGACCTGTCCGACAGATCAGAAACACTCCTCAGGAGTCAGGTGTGGATTTGTCAATAACCAGCGTCCGCAGAAGACTTCATGAACAGAAATACAAAGGCTACTCTGCAAGATGCAAACCACTGGTTAGCCGCAAAAATAGGATGGCCAGGTTACAGTTTGCCAAGAAGTACTTAAAGGACCAACCATTGATCTGGAAAAAGGTCTTGTGAACAGATGAGACGAAGATCAGAGAATCAGAGCAAAGTATGGAGGAGAGAAGGGACTCCCCAAGATCCAAAGCATACCACCTCATCTGTGAAACACGGTAGTGGGGGTGTTATGGCCTGGGCATGTAGGGCTGCTGAAGGTACTGGCTCACTTATCTTCATTGATGATACAACTGCTGATGGTAGTAGAATAATGAATTCTGAAGTGGATAGACACATCCTATCTGCTCAAGTTCAACCAAATGCCTTAAAACTCATTGACCGTCGGTTCATTCTACAGTGACAATGATCCCAAACATACCGCTAAAGCAACAAAGGAGTTTTTCAAAGCTAAAAGATGGTCAATTCTTGAGTGGCCAAGTCAATCACCCGATCTGAACCCAATTGAGCATGCCTTTTATATGCTGAAGAGAAAACTGAAGGGGACTGGCCCCCAAAACAAGCATAAGCTAAAGATGGCTGCAATACAGGCCTGGCAGAGCATCACCAGAGAAGACATCCAGCAACTGGGGATGTCCATGAATCGCAGACCAAGCAGTCATTGCATGCAAAGGATGTGCAACAAAATACTAAACATAACTACTTTCATTTACATGACATTGCTGTTTCCCAAACATTATCGTGCCCTGAAATGGGGGGATTATGTATAAACACTGCTGTAATTTCTACATGGTGAAACCAAAATGTATTAAAATACCCTTTATTATAATCTGACAATGTGCACTTTAACCACATGTGATTTTTTTTCTATTACAAATCTCAAATTGTGCAGTACAGAGTAAAATAATTAAATGATGGGTCCTTTGTTTTGTAGCCTCTGTATTTCTGTTCATGAAGTCTTCTGTGGACAGTGGTCATTGACAAATCCACACCTGACTCCCGAAGAGTGTTTCTGATCTGTCGGACAGGTGTTTGAGGATTTTTCTTTATTATAGAGAGAATTCTTCTATCATCAGCTGTGGAGGAACTATGTATAAACACAGCTGCAATTTCTACATGGTGAAACCAAAATGAATAAAAATTGCCTATAATAAAATCTGGCAATGGGCACTTTAACCACACATGATTTTTTTCTATTACAAATCTCAAATTGTGGAGTACAATGGCAAATAAATAAATGATGGGTATTTGTCCCAAACATTATGGAGGGCACTGTATTTGGTTAATTTCACATTATTGTATTTGTCGTATCAATTTTATTGTCAATTCATTGATGTTGGGTTATTTTTCTTCTCACAGGCACAGTACGGAAACTACCAGCAATAGGCAACAGCTGATTGTCACCACTGAAACAGTCATGTATACTACTTTGAGTTTTTTTTTACAGAGTACAATAAAGCATGGACTGTCATATTTCATGTCTGAGAGATAGCTCAAAGCAGCTTCTGGTTGTAGTAGAAATTTTCATCCTTTTCATGGTGAATAGTACCATTGCACTACCAATGACAAGCCAATGCGTAATAGTTTTAGAATTGGTGCTGTGAATATTGTATGTTTTAAATTGTTGCACTGTTGTACAATTGCATCTGTTAATAGGATTTCAAGTTGATTATTAGTGCCCTTCCAATGATCCACCACAGAAACATGAGATGGGTTTAAAAGTTTGCAGATGCTCTCTGAAACAGTGAATTCCCCTGTTGATTTAAGCATCTGTGGTTATACTAAAATTTGCACTAAGATTTGTTTCTTCCATTTTTAATGCAGTATCTGAATATTGGATATAGGTCACTAAATGTCACTTGTGTTTTTAGTAAAAACTGATTTGAAAGCAACATGTTAAGTTTGTGCACGAAGTTTGCAGTTGCATTTACCAATGAACAAAACTTTGTAGGTAGTTTAATGGAAAGCACGTGTCACCTTGGCCATAAACCTTACACCCTGGATAGGACAGCGGTAGTTACTGTTCTTACATTTGATTTCTCTGAGGAAGGCAGTATATTCTGTACATAATTCCTATCGCATGTGTTAAAATTGGCATTGATAATTCCTCACAAACTTTTTTAGACATGTGACACTGAGTAAGTGTTATTGCATTGAGAATGGTGTCAAAGCCAAGATACAAAGTAAAATAGCATGAAAGAAACGAGGGCCTCAAAAGGGCAGGATAAAAGTGATTTTCAGTTGATAATAGTTTTCAAGAATAATGTACACAGAAAATAATGATGAATCATGCAATTTTTTTTAGTATGGTATTTTCCTATTATTGCCTTGGGTATGATTTTTGAAAAGTATCACAGAACAATTGATTCTAAGAATGTTGTATTTGAGTGTGCAATTTGTCATACAACTGAGTAATGAAGATTGTGTGTGTGTGTGTATATATATATATATATATATATATATATATACACACAATCTTCATTATAAGCAGTTAATGCTGTTGAGCTGTAATAATTTAAACTCAATCACTCCAAATTGTTTTCATGTTTGCAATGATCATGCAGGAATTTTACCGTGGTTGGGTAATTTTGATATTTTTCTTTTGTAGTTTTGTTGAAAGTTGTCTTCATTTTTTAAGCTGTGTTACAGGGCTACACTGGTTCTGGATTAGAAATCAAGTTTTGTTACAGATGACCTGCTTGACTCAAGGCACTGGTTTTCTTCCATCAGAAGACCAATCGTTTGTTCTAAGACTCTATGCTGTATAGACACATTCAGTCAAGTCACCAGGCTATAAGTAAATGGGAAACCTGTTATTAATCAGTCCACTTTAATTGTAGGGAAGGGTCAGTCAGTCTATCTGTTTTAATACCTGATCAGTGTTGGCAGCAATTATAAATACCTCTATAAATTGGACCACGCCATTTCTGAACCAAGAAACCTCCCAAGAGCAGAGACTGGGAACAGTTGAGATAAAGTCTGAGAAATGTGTTAAAATAAATGTGTACATTTACTTCCATATTTAACTTTGTGTTTAACCAGAGAAGTGTGTACTTTATAAAAAAAATATTCAAGGGAATGATGAAGTATTCTAAAACACAGTCCAAAGTTAATCAGATTATGTAAATATTAAAAGCATTAATTCCAGAATGCACCAGCTTATGTAACTGGAGGATCTTTGTGTAATGTGGGAATGCGAGGACATGTGATTAATGAGCACTGGAAGCTAAACTATTTGTTGTAAAAAAAAGTTGTATTTCAATGTACAATCACATGAACATTTTGCATTTCATTTGCTGATAGAGCCAATGTTGTTTTTGTCTTGCTGTTAAACAGCCAAATTGCTAAAATACAGATTGTACTGTGACAATCACCTGCTTGTTTTCAAGAAACAAAAAACTTGAGATTTTAGTAATACAGAATTTTTTGATGAAATCTGTTGTAATGTAATACGTTAAGTCTTTTCCTTCTCATCATTATCTAATAAAACACTAACCACTGAGTAGATGTTTGTGTACCTCTGTAAATAGAGGCAATTGCTGTTTTAAATTAGTGACCAACAGGCTTTGATGTAAGTACAAGTGAGTTGAATTGTCTTGCCTGTACAAGAAATTTCATGTTGCTATTTAAAGTTGTTACATTTTAATCTCCAAAAGAATCTAATAAATAACTGAGTTCATTGTTAATGTACTATTCGTATGTAACTATCCATTGAATTGGATTCATTATTCAATCTTTTCATCGAAACAAAATGACTGATGGATCTGATCAAAAATTATCTCGTAATTCACCAGATTTTGAGATAAGGCTGGAAAAAACCTGGCAGCACAGACAAGGTATGGATTATCTTTATTTTTCAAGGTATTGATATGACAGTGTTGCTTGATGTGCGAGTACCAAATAATGTCATGGTAGAAATTCAGAATATTGAAGTGGAATCCTAAAAATACACTGCTTCTGAAAATACATCTAGACTTCTTTGTGACACATCAGTTAGGTGTAATTTAATTATAATGCAAGATTAACAATCAAAAGGCCTTGGTTCAAATTCCAGCACAGTATGGCTTGAAGCTGAGTTCAAGTCTATCAATTTGTCAGCTGGCAGGAATGACTACAAATGCTGTTGACTTGTAATTTTTAAAATGCCATTGAATTTCTCTTCAAAGGAAATCTCCCATTCAAACTTGCTCTTGTATCCTCTGCATTATATGCATACAACCTGTATTGCTTTACTAATACCCAAAAAACAAATTTGGGAAATTCTAAACAGTGGCCATTCATTATTCAATCCCCCAAAGTTTTCTGGTGAGGGGAGGGTTAAACTTGCTTTCAAATGCCCTGAACTATCAAATCAAAACTCTACTGAGTGTATACAATTATTACATGGCGCTTTTAATGATTCTTTATCTGTCATTGCAGACATATTACACATAGAATGATCAAAACCATTTGCAAATACAACTTCAGTTTGTTGACTATCTTCAAATGTAATCCAGGTTGTGTGTCTGTTGCAGTAGTGACGAAGTGCTGCACTCCCAGAGATCCATGCTTAAGGAGAGACATTAAACCAGTGAACCCTGCCTCTGGATGTGAAGGATACTAGTGTTAGTAGGCACATTGGACCATCTCCTGGTATCTTGGCCAGTACTTAATCCTCTTGTGGCACTTTAAATAGATGACCTAGCCATATTTAATAAGTGTAGCATCTTGCTTTATGCAGGTTAGCTGCTGTGTTATTTTGCATTACATCTGCAATACCTGAGGGCAGTTGAATAAAATGTTCCCACCCCTGCAGATTGATGGTCCTTGAGGCAGATTCAAGCAGGTTTGACAGCAATTTTACTCCAGCCTACATCAAAAGAGTGCCAAAGATTCTACCAAGTTTTTCTGAGGACAATTCATAGGTGTCAGGAATTTGGACAGAGGTCCGGGAGAGGCCAAAGGAAGGTGTTGGTTTGGGGCTAGTGCTTCCTCTTTCTGAGAAAGTGTGTGTCAATGTGCTAGGATAGGAGATTATAAGGGTGGATGTGAGGGAAAAGGAGGATGAGGCTGAAGGTGGGAGGAACAATTGAGTGGGTGAATGATTAAAGAGGAATTGAGGAAGAAGGAAAGGGATTAGGAAAGGGTGGCAGAAGAAGAGGCTGTGCACAGGAACATCTGTTTTTGATATGTGTAAGCAGCAGAGTCTAGTCACCAATTTTCTTGGACCTTCAGTTAGAGGAAAGACCATGCTTTGTCAATATCCCTGTCTGACAAGAGGTTTGCAATGATCACCTTATATTAAAAGATTCACAAAAGACAGTTCCTTGAAATTTGACTAATATCAAGTAACCGTCAATCCTGAGAGACTGCCCAAGTATTATCATGATTAATAGGACGCTGTTTCTAGTCATGTCTGAGAAGAAAATGTTGTTTCATACCTGAGCCTGCTGTAATGGTTTTCCGAAAATATAGTTAAACATTGATTCTTGCTGCTATATTCTCTCCCTTGAAAATTCAGCCATAATCGGTTGTTCATAATTTAGATTCAAATGTTCCAGTTTCATCCTTGTTGCAACTTTGATCTCTCGTGCTCTCTTTGTTTCATCGTTGTGCATTTTGAAATAAAACATCTTACTGCTCAACTATATAGAACATGCTTTGAGTTAGTATTACTGTTGTGACTTTTTGAACTGAGTGGGGAGGCCGAAGCTGGTTACTATAAAAGTCATAGTGTCATGCATGCATGGTCTTTGTAGTCTTTATTTGTAAAGGGAAGTAGTCATTGTCTCGAAAACCCTCTTGGTAGAATCTCCAAACTATATTGAATTTATATTATTTTAAATACCAAGATCCAATAAATGATTAACTAAAGTTTTAGTTACCAAGCTTTAACATTTTGAGTGTAGACAAGTAACTTTGCAGAATTACATATTTATAATGGGAGCATATTGTAGTTGCCAAGACGCTTCTGAATATTCAAAAATCTTTGCTGGGACACAAAAATTCAATCGAATGGGCTAAAAGCTTCCGAGGACAAGGACCCAGATACCCAACATTAATGTTATGAAACACTTGGTACTGCAGATGCTGGAATCTTGCATAGAACATAAAGTGTTGCTGTTACTCAATGAGTCAGGCAGCATCTCTGAAGGACATGAATATGTGACATTTCAAATTTGTGTCCATCTTCAGAAATGACTTGTGAGAACTGACTCTTGAGTCCATAAGTAACCCAATTATTGATTTACAGACAAATGTGCCTAGGGCCATGCTTTATCTGCCATGGGACAAAATAAGCCTGGTCTGGAAGCTTCCTTCATCTTTATCACATTGGTGTGAAATAACTTAAGCTGACGATTTCTGAATTGATCCAGGCCAATTCATATACTTAGCTGTCTTAGGTAGATACCCTGTCTGTTTGTCTGCCTTTGCTTTTCATTTCAAACTGATTTTTGCATCCAGTGTACATGAGACTTTGTGAAGATTGTTCGTTTTGAATTAATGGCAGCTACTACACAACTTTCTAATCCCTGAATAATTCTCAACAA
Organism: Amblyraja radiata; assembly: GCF_010909765.2. Lineage (NCBI taxonomy): Eukaryota > Metazoa > Chordata > Chondrichthyes > Rajiformes > Rajidae > Amblyraja > Amblyraja radiata. The sequence continues at coordinate 29,374,944 of NC_045978.1, forward strand.
TTGCTATTGGTTTGTTATTGTCACATGTACCGAGATGTAGTGAAGGACTTGGTTTTGCATGCTATCCAGGTAAATCATTGTATATATGAGTACAATCAAGTAGTCTGAAGACTGGTCCCAACCCAAAACATTCCTATCCATCTCCTCCACTGATGCTGAATTCCTCCAGCACTTTTGTGTTCCATACACGAGTATAACAGGTAGTGCAATGAGAAAAATTACCAGAATGCAGAATATAGTGCTCCAGCATTATAGATACAGAGAAATTGGAGATAAAGCGCCAGGACCAAAATGAGGTCAGTTAAGGGCCTGTTCCACTTTGACAACCTTTTTTACTCGTGGACGTTTTTCATCATTCTAGAAAAACGCCCCGACCTACTTGATGCCACGAGTACCTACGACTAGCATCACGGCCTGCTACGACCTCGTGACGACAGAGGTTGTGAAAGTGGGACAGGCCCAGCAGACCGGGGTTACGTCCTTAGCTTACGATAGGTCCATTTAGTCAAATGCTTGTATCCAGGGCTTTATTAGGCTTGAATTTCAAAATATTCTGTTCTATAATAGAACTGAAATTTTAGTCCAGAATGGGTGAAGCCTAAATAACAAGATAGCATGTGTGCATACAGAACACAAATTGCTGGAGGACTTCAGCTGGTCAGGCAGCATCTGTTGAAACACATTTTGAGATCTTTAAAACGGGTCAGTCTATAACAATCATGTAAAAGGCAAGTATTATGATTTATTAGTATTTTTTTTTTAAAAGCAAGTATACAATACTGTAGAAAAATGGATATAACAAGAATGTAAAGTACTAATTTAGTTACCTCGTTGATGCTTAGATATTGAATTTATATTTGATATTTAACTTTTAATTTATTATGGTGTCTACTAGGTACTATGTTTACATATCTGTTGTGCTGCTGCAAGTAAGAATAGTTTCCACATAAAAAATATTTATGGTATTGTAGATCTATTGGTATTGGGTTATTATTGTCAGGGTATAGACCTATCGTGAACATTTTATTTTGTTGCTATCCAAGTACAAACATCCTTACACGAAAACAATCAAAACTATTCCGCGTGATGACATGAGATCTGAATGCAATTACATTATTTAGAAAACATACACTGGCATAATTGGTAGGATTAGGATTATTAACAACCTGGTTTTCAATCCTTTACGTTCCTAAATTATGATAAAGGGTCTTCGCCTTGAATCCTTTAACAGTTTAATTCTCCATCGGTGCTGATGGAGTTTCCAAAAGCCTCCGTATGTGCATGTGCGTGCAATCTTTCCTGAACTGTACACGTACAACCAAAGCGACAGCGTTGCCCAGCTCGGCTGTGTGCACCAAAGATCATAGAGGAGCTGATCTTTGGTGTGCATTGAGCTGTGGCTGAGACCCAGGGTGTTCAACTGAACAGATCCGCTGCTTCAACCCCCCGGTTGTGGGGAGGGCACAGAAGCAGGTGAGTGTTGCGGGCGGGTCCCGGCTCCTTCCTCCAGCCGCTCCCCTCATTCCGCTGCCGTCAATGTCGGCCCGAGAGCCGCAGGCCTCGGCTGAATCCCCGAGCTCGCGTTAAACACCCTCCGTTGGGGTATAGCGCTGGCGCATGGAAAGTGGCTTGAAAGAGGAGATTTAGTTTAGAGATACAGCATGGCATCAGGCCCTTCGGTCCACACCGACCACTAGTTCGATGTTACATCCACTTCCTGCGTACAGGTGTAATTTACAGAGGCCAATTAACCAGGTCTCTGGGATGTGGAGAACATGCAGACTGCAAACAGATAGCGCCCGAGGTCAGGATCGAACCTGTGTCTCTGGCGCTGAGAGGCAGCGGCTCTACCAGTGCGCTGCATCCATTACACAAAATATTCCGTTTATTAAAAAGGTAGCTGCGGTCAGTGGATGGCACTTGAACCCGTTTTGAAATATTTTAGCTTCAAACTTAATTCCAGTGAATTTGAGATTAGAAGGTCAGACTCAACACGCAGAGCAGAGGGAGTGCAGCAGTCTGAGCTGAAGTCTTTCTGATGCTCATTCATTTGTAGTTAAAAGATCCCAGGGTCATGCTTAGTTTAGAGAAACAGCATGGAAATAAGTCCTTAGGTCCACCAAGTTTATGTCCACTATCCATCACCTGTTCACACCCATTCTATGTTAGACAAAAATGCTGGAGAAACCCAGCGGGTGAGGCAGCATCTATGGAGTGAAGGAAATAGGCAACTTTTCGACCTGAAACGTTGCCCATTTCCTTCGCTCCATAGATGCTGCCTCACCCATGACTTTCTCCAGTATTTTTGTCTACTTTCGATTTTCCAGCATCTGCAGTTCCTTCTTAAACATTCTATGTTATCCCACTTTCGCATCCACTCCCTACACACTAGGCAATTTACAGAGGCCAATTAACTTACATACACTCATGTCTTTGGGATGTGGGAGGAAACCGGAATACTTGGAGGAAAGCCACACAGTCACAGGGAGAATGTGTAAACTCCACGTAGACAATGCCCAAGGTCAGGATCGAACCCTATTCTCTGGCGCTGTGTGGCAGCAGCTCTACCAGCTGTGCCACCGTGCAGCTAGTGTTCTTGGGAACGTAACAGAAATTCCACTATCAATGTTACCAACAGTGAGATTGAGACACCAGAGACTACACATACTGTAATCTTGAGCAAAACACTGAAGGAGTCCCAACCAGAAACATGTGTAAGAAGAAACTGCAGATGCTGGTTTAAACCAAAGATAGACACAAAAAGCTGGAATAACTCAGCAGGACAGGCAGCATCTCTGGAGAGAAGGAATGGGTGACGTTTCGGGTCGAGACCCTTCTTTAGCAACCAGAAACATCATCTGTTTATTCCTCTCCATGTATGCCTGACCTGATGACTTCCTCCAGTACTTTTGTTTAGTTACTGAAAGCAAATTAGATGGTCATCACCAGATTGCCAAGGGTGGGCCCTTATAATGGACAAACTAGCTGTAGTGCAGTTACATGGTGGTCCAATGGTTGGTGCTTGCTCTTACACAGCTCCAGGAATGAATCCTGAATACTGTGTGAAATTTGCACATTTGCGTTGTGATCGTGCAGACTTCCCAATAGGTGTTTAATGTGAATTTCAAAAGAAAAACACATCAAACACTGGAAATTTGAAATAAAAACAAAACCTGCTGAAAATACTCAGCCGGTCAGGCTGCGGAAAGAAAATCAGTTTAAAATTCCACGTCATTCCTTGTGTCCTGAGATGTGGCTGTCCCGCTTAGTTACTCCAGCTTTTTGTGTTTTTCTTTGGTTTAAACCAGCATCTGCAGTTCCTTCCTACTCGTACTCCTTAATGTTTCAGGTCTAGGTTCCTTTGTCCAAACTTTGAAAGAGAGGGAAGTAAGGTAGTTTTCGGAAGGAAAGTAGATGGGGGAGGGATAGTGAGAACAAAGGTAATATCTCAGATAGGCCGTCCAAATGGTATGGCGGGGCCCATTATAAACACATGCACACCCTTGTCAGTGTAATGTGTTGTGCATGATGAGTTATTGGGACAGATTAAACGAATAGAGCAACAACAAAAAACAGACAAAATAATGACCACAATGAACTGCAGATGCTGCAATCTTGAGCAAAATAAAGTGCTGGAGTAACTCAGCGTGTCAGGCAGCATCTATGGAGGGAATGAATAGGCACTGTTTTTGGTTGGAACCCTTCGTCAGACTCAATAGCTTCAGAGTCTAAGAAGGGTCTCAACCTGAAACGTCGCCTATCCATTCCCTCCGGACATGGATAAGAAAAAGAATGGGAAATACTGGAATAGCCAAGCAGGTCAGGAAACATCTGTGGAAAGATGGACGATTAATGTTTCAGATGAGGGACCCTTGAATAACCCTGAGGAAGCGAGAAGTAAGTTGGTCGGGGTAGCACCAAAATGCGGTTGATGCCAAGGGGATTTCTCAGATGGAGTGAACACGTGGCAGATGGAATAAGGTGCCATGGAGTGTATTTTAGTTCTGGTAGACTGGGACACATTAGTAAGCCAGAACCATATCATCAATGAATGCTGCCTGGCCCACTCAGGTTTTCCAGCATTTTCTGTCTTTTTGCAACTGCAGGTGATGCAACATTTCACAGCAAATGAAAATTTAAAAATGGAGTGCAATAATGAAGATCAAAGAATGGACCAGGGAGCTGCAAAAGGGGCACTCCATTTGAAATGCAGAGAGGGGAAAGTGCCATCTCATGGTGGGAACCTGTTTGGAACTGGTGGAAATTGTGAAGGCTATTAAATGTAGAGGTTGGCAGGGTGGAAGGTGGGGAACAATGTGTTCTTGCTCTGACCAAGAGGATAAGGGATGTGAGTAAAAGCACAGGAAATCAATGTGATGCAGTCAAGGGCTTTGCCCTCTCCTGTAGAGGGGAAGCCATGGTTCAGGAAGACATTTCAGAGACACCTGAAATGCAGACTGTCTCATTGCAAGTGGAGCAAATTCGATCGAGTTGGAGAGCCAAATTTTGAGCCAAATTTTGTTTGATTACGCATCAGTGAAATGTTTTGAGCTTTTTTACTCTTTTTAAAAATGCTGTATAAATGCAAATTGTTATTGATTCATCTTTTTAAAAATTCCTATTTGCCAGCCTACCATGTCAATAAGACGGATCTTGTCACTGAGAAAGTGGATTCCGTTGCAGACTTCAGCAGAAGGAGTTTGGTCGTGTCAACGTGTGGGGTGTCGTCTGCTGGCAGATCCTGATTGCAGCCGTATATTGTCACGGAATTTCACTGTAAGCTGTTTAAAATATGCTAAGGCTCGAGGAGTTCGGAAGAAGAAGCAGCTTTCTGAAAAGAAACGGGTAATATTAACTGGTTCTTCACCCATGAAATTTTCGAAGGCTGCAAGAAACTTGACAAATGCTTTTAGTTTGATGGGGAAAGGAAGTACTTGTAGTCATAATGGTCTAGATTTGTGAGCAGAGCAATCAAGAAATGTTAACCACTTTTTACATTATGTTTGTCCAGAGAGTTTATTTGAGCCTTTGCACTCGAAGGTGGTAATTAGCTAAGTGCAAGAGTTGCTGACGCACCCCAGTCCACCTCGCAAACCAGCATTCTTCACCCCCCCCCCCCCCCCCCCCTCCACTTCACACTGCATTGTGGGGAAAAAACAGCTGTATACTCAAGGATCACTCGAGCCCTGATCACTCCCTCTCCTCCTTTCTCCCACCGGGCAGAAGATACATAAGCTTGAAAGCACGTACCACCAGATTCAAGAACAACTTAATCCCTGCTGTTATCAGACATTTGTACAGACCTCTCATAAGCTAAAAATGTTTCACTCATCTTCCAATCAACCTTGCTGTAGCACTGTCACTTTTTGCAATCAGCAATGTCTATGTGGCTGTGACATGATATTCTGCACTCTGTTTATTTTTCCTTTTGTATAACCTGATTTACTCGTGCATGGTGTGATCTGCCAGGATAGCACGCAATTAATCCCAGTAAACGTGACCGTAATAAACCCATAGCAATACCAACCCCAGCACCACATTCTCCACAGATCCCAGACTTGTGTGAATTAAACAGGTAACATTATACCATCTTAACTAATCAGACTGCAGAATCTTTACTGAAACATACAGGATCTACATCAGGAAATGAGAGTACCAATTTAATTGAGAAATCTGTTATCAATCAATTTTTAGAATGGGAGATAGAAATGAAAGATAAGAAATAAATTTAAATTCTCAATAATATTTTGAACGGGAAGGAATGATACTCCGAATGTTCAAGTTATGTTTCACTGCTGGAAAAGTTCTTCAGTAATTATTATTTATGATTTCTTTAAAAATTAATTCCTACTCTTTTTGTTAAGCTTAAAATTCGGAAATGCTTCATCCTTCTAGGTTGTGAAATTTCTCCAAAAGATACCAAAGTACTGCATCCTCAAAAAAAAAAGAGAAATCCTGATTATATTATCCGAATTTTTGCATTTAACCACTATGCTGGGTGGCAATGTGACCTGCGAGGAGGATGCTATGAGGCTGCAGGGTGACTTGGATAGGTTGGGTGAGTGGGTAGATGCATGGCAGATGCAGTATAATGTGGATAAATGTGTGGTTATCCACTTTGGTGGCAAGAACAGGAAGGCAGATTATTATCTGAATGGTGTCAGATTAGGAAATGGGGAGGTGCAACAAGACCTGGGTGTGCTTGTACATCAGTCATTGAAAGTAAGCATGCAGGTACAGCAGGCAGTAAAGAAAGCTAATTGGCATGTTGGCCTTCATTGTCAGAGGATTTGAGTTTAGGAGCAACAAAGTCCTACTGCAGTTGTACAGGGCCCTGGTGAAACCGCACCTGGAGTATTGTGTGCAAATTTGGTCTCCTAATTTGAAGAAGGACATTATTGCTATTGAGGGAGTGCAGCGTAGGTTCACCAGGTTAATTCCCGGGATGGCGGGACTGACATATGATGAAAGAATGGGTCGACTGGGCTTGTGTTCACTGGAATTTAGAAGGATAAGAGGGGATCTTAATGAAGCATATAAAATTCTTATAGGATTGGACAGGTTAGAATGCAGGAAAAATGTTCCCGATGTTGGGGGAGTCCAGAACCAGGAGTTACAGTTTAAGAATAACGGGTAGACCATTTAGGACTGAGATGAGGAAAAACTTCTTCACCCAGAGAGTTGTTAATTTTGTGGAATTCTCTGCCACTGAAGGCAGTGGAGACCAATTCACTGCATGTTGTCAAGAGAGAGTTAGATTTAGCTCTTTAAGTTAAAGGAATCGAGGGATGTGGGGAAAAAGCAGGAACGGGGTACTGGTTTTAGATGATCAGCGATGATCATATTGAATGGCGGCGCTGGCTCGAAGGGCTGAATGGCCAACTCTTGCACCTATTTTTTTATGTATCTAATGTATGAATATTGGCTGTAATTGCTCCATTTGTTTTAATAATGATGAACACAATCATAACTTCAACATAACCACCAAATCGAGGCTATTGTTTCAGATATCCATGACCACGTTCAAGCACGTCACCGAGTAAAATCTGAATGCCTATCATCCAATAACTGCAATTAGAGAAACAAAAGAAAACAATTTAAACTTAAGGAGATTGAACAGACTGCAGTTGCTGGAACTTGACCAAAAAGCAAACTGCTGTTATTGTCGCCCTTGACTGGAAGGATGTGGAGGTTTTAGAGAGGGTGCAGAAGAGGTTTACCACAATGATGTTTGGGTTAGAGTGTAATGGGTATAATGAAAGGTTGGACAAATTTGGATAGTTTTCTCTGGATCCTCAGAGGCTGAGGGGAGACCTAATAGAAGTAAATAAAATTATGAGGATATTATAATTGTAGGGTTGACACTCAGAACCGTTTTTCCCAGGGTAGAAATATCACCCAAAGATTAAAGGGCATAGCTTTAAGATGAGAGAGCCAAAGTTTAAAGGAGATGTGCAAGGCAAGTTTTTTTACATAGAGGGTGATGAGTGCCTGGGACGAACTGCCTGGGGTAGTGGTGGCGTTATGGGTGAAACAAGTGGCATCATGGGTGAAAGGCCTGTTCCTGTACTGGATTGTTCTATATTCCATGCTGAAGGAACTCATCAGGTCAGGTAGTATCTGTGGCGAGAAATGGACAGACAACTTTTCTGGTCGGGACCATTCTTCAGACCCAGAGGAAGGATTCTGACCCAAAACATTGTCTGCCCATTTCCTTCCACAAGCTGAGTTCCCCATCAGTTTGTTTTTAATTGAAGCTTAACATTGCTACGTTGCAATCTTTTGTTCAGGAAAACAATCCACGTATTTTATGGACTTTCTGCTTCTAAAGAGGGAAAAAAGATTAAGAACAAAAGGTTTGGAAAATGTTTTGTAGACTAAGGTTTTTGTCTGATTTAGACTCGGTACTTTGTGGATCAGCAAAGGGTCACAGTGACAGGTGGGAAAGGTGGTGATGGAACATGCGCTTTCCACAGTGAACCCCGCAAAGAGTTTGGAGGACCTGATGGTGGAAATGGAGGGGATGGAGGTCACGTTATTTTAAAAGGTAACACGTTTTGCCACTATTCTCTTCTTTCTTCATGCGTTTAGTGAGTGTTGAGTGCTCTCTAGTGGCCACAGTTCATTCATGTGCCTTGATGGTGAATGCCAACAAACGATTTGACAATGGACAGCATCATATGCAACTGGGATCCTTGTAACCACAAACCTTCCTGGAGAGAGATCAATGGGCAGTAAAGAAGAGCATAATCCCTCATGAATTTTCTCTTGACTCTCGCATCCGGAGGCTAACTGAAGCAATCGTGCTGAGATTTAACTCTCTACTCCCACACAATCCAGGACTGAATATGGTTGTATGGCTGCAATCAACTGAGTAAATGTAAGTGCTGGACATCTCTGGGAGTTGATTTTCTTGTTAAGAAGTTTTTTATAGTTCCATTAGAACAATATTGGTCTTTTATATAGCTTATTGTTATTTCATGGTGTTTTCATAGATTATTTAAATGTTTAACAGATTTTAACACTGTCGATTAATAAATAAGATTTGAAAACAAAATGTCTTTGTGAATGGGAAGAGCATCACCACATGCCACTAGTCAATTTTAAGGAAAGTTTTTGAACAAATTAAGATGCATCAAAATTGTATATATATTTCATCCACTTTATTGTACAAAAAATGTTGCGTTTGTTGTAATGTAGTTTTCATCTAAGAAAAGCGTTTAAGGTTGTACTGAGTCATTGCAATATCCTGGGTGGTAATCTTTTTTTTGCAGTGCAATCCATGTGATGTAAGAAAATTGAGAGCTAATTTGTAAGATTCCGTAAATAAATAGGATTAATGACTCGACGATCTGATTTAGTGGGGTCAGATCAAGTACGTTTACATCATGACTCATGGTAATCTTCTCTTGCAGCAGCCTATAAATGAGACCAACTCTGAAAATAGGTGCTGAGCCTGAAAATAGAAATGGAAGGCATAGATATTGGCATAAAGCATCCTCGTCAGAGTTTGAGATTTACTAACCTGTTACAGTTAATGTTGGTCGAGGGGTAAATACTGACAGGATACTAGGAGATGTGTAGGAAGGAATTGCAGATGCTGGTTTGCACCCAAGATAGACACAAAATGTTGGAGTAATTCAGTAGGTCAGGCAGTATCTCTGGAGAAAAGGAATAGGTGATGTTTTGGATCTACACCCTTCTTCCAGTCTGAAGAAGGATCTGGACCCAAAATGTCACCTATTCCATTTTCTCCAGAGATGCTGCCTGTCCTGCTGAGTTACTCCAGCATTTTGTGTCTATCTTCGGATACGAGGAGAGCAGCTTTGCTCTCACTATTGTACCATGGGATTTTGACATACAAGCCAGAGGGAAGGCAATGTTATGAATTAATTACTCATGTAAATTTGCAATCTTCAAAATTAGTCTAATTAATCAAACATCTATTGATTTAGAAATCTGCGTGTCCTATTTATATAGCCTATCTACATTTAAAAAAATTATAGAATATATATCCGCTAGCTTCTTTGGTGGAAGATTTCCCAGATAAAAGTAACTGTTAAAAAGAAGATACTTTAAATGATTAAATTATCCATGACAATTTTTCCAATCACAATGGTTTCATTTTGCTTAAGATGTGAAAAAATGGTTGTTACTGCAATGTGGCTTTGCAGTGTGGCATCTTGTTCATGTTGCTTTGACCACGTGGCTCGAAAGACTGCAGGATACTTGAGTTTATGAGCTGTGCATTCCACTGCAGGGGGATGTGTCACTGTTTTATACTCACTGGTCTGAAATATTAATGATGATGACTGGAGGTGTAAGCTAAAGCAAATGGTAAAGCAAGTACTCTCTGGAATTCATAAAGAATTCAATTTAAACCTGCTCCAGCACAAACTGCAACCCCCTTGCGAACTATTATTCTATGTTTGGTATCTACTTAATTAATTTCAGGTAATCTTGATTTTGCAGTGGCTCAACAAGTGAAATCACTGCTGGGCATTAAATCATTTTATCGTGGGATTGATGGAGAAGCTGGAGCAAGTAAGAATTGTTATGGAAAGAATGCAGCCCACACTTACTTACTGGTGAGTGGAGGCAACTGTTCAAAACGCATCATTTCTGTGGTGTTTCCAGGTTAATTGCACGTTGTGTATGTCTGTAGGTGCCAATTGGTACGGTGGTCAAGGAAGATGGGAAGGTAGTCGCCGACCTGTCACGTCACGGTGAAGAGTACGTGGCATCGTATGGTGGTCTGGGTGGCAAGGGAAACCGCTTCTTTCTATCTAATGAGAACCGTGCACCAATGTTGGCAACGCCGGGGGAAGAGGGTGAGCAGCAGGTCATGCAGCTGGAACTCCGGACTATGGCTCACGGCGGCTTGGTATGTAAAGGAACAGCAGAAGTTAGTCATCTTTGCATTTTGCTGGGATGCAGTGCAAACCCACACTTTAAGCCTCGGTTAACTTTGAAGCAACGTCTTATGCAACTTTTTTTTAGAACCGTGGAGAATGTTTGGCAGATGTGACAGAAGTCTCAGGAAAACCTTTCATTATCTTTCCCCGACAATCTTTTACACAGCTATTAAACAGTCAGGATGTAAAAAAAAACAATACTGCTTTCAGCATCTGCAAAGTTGAATCGGTGCTCGGTCAACATGAGCAGCAGGAGCCAACAGCATGGAGAAGGGTCACAATTCAAAACCTCACCTATCCATGTTCTCCACAGATGCTGCCTGACCTGCTGAGTTACTCCAGCACTTTGTGTCTTTTGAAAAACAATTTAATGTTCCAGCTTATGGGAAAAAAATAGTTTTACCGTCCCTTTGTGTCAAATCATTGTGAATCTCATTGGTTCGTGGATACAAATGCCCTTCAGGATTTCTCTTCCACAGCAAATTCCTTAAATTCCATTCCCTTGTGCAGTCAGTCTCACACCGTGTAATGCTTTTACTGTCCCTCCGGACTGTCCCCTCTGCCACAACAATCCACCTTCACCCTGTTTCTCCCTGCATCCCCAGAGAGGCTCAATTGAAGTTCCATTGACCAGAAACATTGACACTGTTTCTATCTCAGTAGAAGCTGCCTGACTTTTAGTTTAGTTTTGTTTAAATATAGCATGGGCCGGTCGACCACCGGGCCCACACTGACCAGCGATCATCCGCACACTATGTTATCCCACCTCCTCAGCCTCCACACACGGAGCCAATTTACAGGTACATTTTGGGGGAAACCAGAACACCCAGTGGAAACCCACACAATCACAGGGAGAACATGGAAACTCCCCACAGACAGCACCCAAGGTCAGGATCAAACCCAGGTTTCTGTCACTGTGAGCCAGCAGCTCAACCGCTTTGACTTATTGGGAAAATGTTTTTGTTTATACTTCAGACTTCCAGGATCTGTGCGATTTTATCCTTTTTATGCTGTATGGTTATTCTTATTTTTAGTAAAGCCTAAAAAATTCTATTAGTTCTCTTCCACATGATTCAATTATGGCCTGTTGTGTTAGCAATTTGTACTTGACGTTTAACTCGAATAACGTCATTACCAATGATATAATTTGTGAGTTTTTATTTTCTTTGAGACACAGATTTTGTTTGAAATGTAAAATGTAGTGACAAAAAAAATCCCTCTTGTCAGTTCCTTCCCCAACCGAGAGATCAGGAAGAAGAACTACCCAAGACATTTGCTAATTGTGTGTGTGTTGGGAAGTTAGAGTAACCTGCAGCTTATTTTCATCAATGCTGACTCCCATTCCTAATCATCTGCACAGCGCTGTGCTGTTATTAAGAGAGGTTAATATGCACCATCTTCATTTCCATGGTTGTGTACGGTAAATTAAAATAATCATTCAGAGCTGACTTTTGTGATGGTGCATGCTTTGAAATCACTTGAGCCAACAAATAATTTCACTCTGCAATGAAATAACGAGAGGATTTTAAAAAAAAAATTGTTTTTCCAAATCCTCAGAACATCTCAAGTAACATACCAGCCACGATTTACAAGCATGGTCATAACTGTAATACAAAAAAGTTATCTGCCAGTTTGTAAACAGCAATGTTCTACAAACAGATAATCAATTAAAAAATAGAATTATTGCAAAGTCAATTGGAGCAGGAGGGATCTGCTCGACTTCTCGACACTGCTGTCCCACCACCATTCAATTTGATCATGTCATGAAAAGATGCATGGGTTGATTGGTAAACTGGCCATTGTATATGCTCCTGGCCTATAGGTGAATGATAGAATCTGGAGGAATTGATGGTAATGTGGTGAGAATAAAATAGGATTAGTGTAAATGGGTGTTTAACAGGTAACATGGATTAATTGGGCCGAAGGGTCAGTCTCTGTGCTGTGTGACCCTGACCTGTACATAGCCATGATCTGTCTATTTGAAATAATGGGTTAAACTCACTTAAATCCTGAACTATTTCATCTGCAATGTTAAATAATACAGCAAATTGCCCAACTGGTCAGACCATATAGAAACCAGGAACTGCAGATACTGGTTTACCAAAGAAAGGCACCAAGTGCTGGAGTAACTCAGCAGGTCAGGCATCATCCCTGGAAAACATGGATAGGTGACGTTTTGTGTTGGGATACTTCTCCAGACCATTTGCTTGTCATGAGACCAAGACCATTGTAGGGATGTGGGAACATCTGCTGGCAATTAGTCACAAGGAACGATACTGACCCATGTACCTCTACATCAGGTGTGAATTCTAAAGGGTCTTATCAAGGAATGTTGCAAAATAGGTTAAAAAATTGATATGAAAGTGACAATCTGTTGATTTTATATTTCGTGAAATAACAAACCATTTTGTTGGTTTAAGATGTGAGCTCCAATTCAAAGACTGCTTAACATGCTGAGGAGAATGAATATATTTTCTAACAGGGTTTGCATTTAAAAATTCCCTAAATTCCACACATAACATCATGCCCTTCCTTGCTTACTAAATGAAATACAGTGTTTTTCCTGTGGAAAAGTGTTGTTCCTTACTGATCCTGAATCTCGTGAAGTAAGAAATTGGAACAGTTTTATCAAGAATGCTGTGTCCTCACCATAACACCGCCGTTATTATTATAAGCCATTTTTCTAAACATTTATTGAGACTATTGGTAATTTATATCTATGAATGGGCTTTATTGTGCCTTATTTAAAAGCAGACAAAATTGGACAAGCTTATATGGCTGCAAAGCATTTATTTTCACCCAGCAGGATTCGAGAAGAAATCTAAATGTTTTCTTGTTACGTCAAGGTTGGCTTCCCCAATGCGGGAAAATCATCTCTTCTGAGAGCAATCTCGAATGCCCGGCCAGCCGTTGCTGATTATCTATTTACAACATTAACTCCTCGCGTTGGTGTCATCCAATATCAAGACTTCGAGCAGATCGCAGGTAAACAGTGACTTGAAAACAATGTTGTAAATTGGGCGGGCGGCACAGTGGTGCAGCGGTAGAGTTGCTGCATCACAGTGTCAGAGACCCGGGTTCAATCCTGACTACGGGTGCTGTCTGTACAGAGTTTGTACATTCTCCCTATGACCACGTGGGTTTTCTCCATGTGCTCTGGTTTCCTCTCACACTTCGAAGACGTATAGGTTTGTAGGTTAATTGGCTTTGATAAAGTTGTAAATTGTCCCTAGTGTGTAGGATAGTGCTAGTGATTGGGGTGATCACTAGTCGGCGCAGATCCGGTGGGCCGAAGGGTCTTTTTCTGCGTTGTATCAATCTTACAATGTGTTTTAAACTATCAGCCTACTGTGGTTTAGATTCTAGTGGCCTTGAAAGTTGAAAATATATTTATCGCTTCATAATTCTGATGACTTCCAATCTGTTTAAGAAGTGATTTAAACCAGAATTTTGTAATTTGGATCACATTTATTGTAAATATAAGTCTGCTCCTATAGATTATTTCCTGCAGATAATTGTGGTTCCGTGATGATCTTGAATGTAGTGAAGTAGGAAACTAGAACAGTTTTATCAAGAATGCTGTATTTTCACCTTATTCCACCAATGAAATGAGGATAAATATTTTTCTAAATATCTATTCCCACCATCCTGCTGCTTAATCTCCTTGTGAGGTACAGAATATTATTATGTAGTCAGTAGTCAGACATTATCTGTGCTAAGAAAATCAGTTGAGAAAAGCGAAAAAATAATTGAGCTTTAGTTTTTATTTCCCCAGTTCTGATATAGGATCTTTGCCTTTTTCTTTCTGCGGATCTGAATTATCTGCTTAAAATCTAGTTGCTGCCTCACAGCGCCAGAGAACCAGGTTCGGAACTGACTATGGGCGCTCTATGTATGGAATTTGTACGTTCTCCCCGTGACCTGCATGGGTTTTCTCCGGGTGCTTCGGTTTCCTCCCGCACTCCAAAGATGTAGAGTTATGTCGGATAATTGGCTTGGTAAAATTGTAAATTGTCCCTAGTGTGTGTAGGATTGTGCTAGTGAGCGGGGATCGCTGGTCAGCGTAGACTGGGTAGGCCGAAGGACTATTTTTCCACGCTGTAATCTCTAAACTAAATTAAACTAAACTAAAGTTTTTGTAGCTCCAAAGGTATCCCTAGCAAAGATTCAATGATATCAGCAAGCATCCATCCTTTAGCCCTCAGCTCTTGGTAAATGCACCATATTGTTTACGTCAACTAACTGCTCCATCCTCCAGCAGTAATGCTTTTAATGGGGTGGGTTGCTGGTAAGAGAGTAGGCAGATAATTTCCCATGGATGCTCAGGATTTTTAAACAATATTCCCTGCTTCACAGGAGGTGAAGCCGTAAACAACCTACAAAATTGACCGAACAAAAGGAAGAGAATATTAGGAGAAGTGAGTTAATCAAATGTAGGTTAGAAAACTAGTGCGGTAAAGAGATTTGAGTAGGTAATTCCAGAAATTTGAGCTGAAAGCATTGATGTTGTGAAAGACTTGGGGAATTTGATTTTCAATGAGAGGGATAGATAGGGTGACTGAAGAGACTTTTACTCACTAGTGGGCCCCTCTCGGTCATGACTGACCATGGGTGATGCATCCTGGTCGGATGCAAGCCTGGGCGATGTCATATGGAGGACAGGCTGTTGCCCATGCAGCACGTCCCCCCCCCCCCCCCCCCCCCCCCCCCCTCCACGTCGTTCCAAAGGAACAGCAGGGCCGTTACAGTTTGGCACCAGCGCCATCGCAGGTAGCATCTCTGGAGAAAATGGATGTGACGCTTCAGTTCGGGACTCTTCTTCAGTGAAGAAAGGTCCCGACCAGCATTTTGTCGATCTTTAGTGTAAATGGGTGGCTGATGGTTAATATAGATGCGAAGGACAGAAGAGCCTGTTCCTATGATATATCTCCTTATGACTCGTTAATGACTGAGGCAGAATTGTATTTAATTAGCAATGTAAAAACAGCAGCTTAATTTGCGAAGGATGGAATTCTGTATTGAAAGATGTATTTCTTCTGTAGTTGCAGACATTCCTGGAATCATTAGAGGTGCCCATGAAAACAAAGGCCTGGGAATTTCCTTTCTGAAACACATTGAACGCTGCCGTTTTCTACTATTTGTGCTCGATCTGTCAACAGCGGAGCCTTGGCAACAGCTGGAATGTTTAAAATATGAACTGGAGCAGTATGGGAAAGGATTGTCGGAGAGACCATTTTGTGTCATTGGGAGCAAGATAGACATTCCAGAGTCCAAAGCCAATTTTGTATTGCTTCAAGAAAAACTAAAGCACGGTAGACTAATCCCTGTGTCTGCACTTACGGGTGAAAACATTGAAGAGCTTTTAATGCATCTCAGGGAACTATACGATGGCTATCTGGAGAATACCAAGATTGATGGAAGCACACCAGTCAAATGGTAAATCACTGGTATGGGAGTAAATTATTAAATTTGCTTAAAAATATTGTGTGATTCTTTTATTTCCAATTTGAAGCTCCGGTGAACTCTTTAAGATCCTTTGAATAATGTTTCTCTACAGGAATAGACTTTCTCCAAAGTTTTACAATGATGGAAACAGATGGTAAATTCATTTACATTTTACAAAAACTTTAAGTGTATAAGCAATTTGAGACTTGGGGTAATTTGACAAAATGTAGGGTGTATGAGAGAAACTGGGGTCTTTAACTGTTTTCAAAGCTGTCTATTTTTTGGGGAGGGTTGTGGGGTAGAGGGCTGTTCATCACCGGTGGGTCTGTGAAGCTAACAACTATTATTGTTGAATGATGTGATCACCAAGATAATAAAAGGTGATCTTGACCTTGGTTTTTCCTCAGAGCATTTCTTCTGTAACCAGCAGGTTTTACAAATGTTTTGGTTTATTATGTGCCTTTATGTGGCTTTTCTGGTTATAATCTGTCAGCAATCCTACTTCCTTCTCATTATCCTCATTGCCCACTCCTGTTGGTGTGAGGTTGTTTAGTTTAATTTAGAGATACAACATGAAACGGGCCCAGCGGCCCACAGAGTCTAGGCCGACCATTGATCACCCGCACACCAGTTCTGTTATCCTTCTTTCACATCCTACACACTGGAGACAATTTACAGAAGCTGATCAAGATACAAACCTGCACGTCTGTGGAATGTGGGAGGAAACCACGCAGTTACAGGGAGGACATACAAACTCTGTACAGACAGCACCCAAAGTCAGGATCGAGCCATGGTCTGGTGCTATACGGCAGCAACTCTACCGCTGTGTCACCTTCAATGGCAACATGGTTGCATGGTGTGTTCCTGATTAGCCACCTAGACTACTTTCCTGGTGTAGGTCAGCATTATGTTTCTTTCTTGCTAAATTATCATACATATTAAGGCTACTAGCTCCAATATGAAGGATTTTATCCTAGTCCAATTTGTCCTTCACACTTAATTGTGCAAGATGTTGGTGAGGCTGCACGGAGTATTGTGCCCAGTTTTGGTCACCCTGCTATAGGAATGATGTTATTAAGCTGGAAAGACTAGAGATATACGAGGGTGTTGCCAGAATTTGTGGATCTGAGCTATAGGGAGAGTTTGGGTCGGCTAGAACTTTATTCCTTGGAGCATGGAGCACACAAAGACGAGTGATAGTCTTAAAGAGATAGATCAAATCATGAGGGGAATCATTGGGGAGAATGCACAGTCTTTTTCACAGAGTTGGGGAATCAAGAACCAGAAGGCATATGTTTAAGGTGAGGGAAGAAATATTTAGTAGGATCCCGAGGGTCAACCTTTTCCACGCAGAGGGCGGTTGGTGTATGGAACGAGCTGCAGTGAAAGTAGTTGAGGCAGGTACAATAACAACATTTAAAGACATTTTGACAGGTACATGGTTAGGAAAGGTTCAGAGGAATATAGGCCAAACGTGGGTAAATGGGACTAGTTTAGATTGGGAATCCTGGTTAGCATGGACATTGAATCAAGGCCTGTTTTCATGCTATATAACTCTATGTTGAGTACTGATTCTTGATACAACATTGTTTCCTTGACAGCCACGTTTTCTGGATTTGCTCTCCTTGCCTTTTACCCTTGTTGCCAGTCATTTTTGTATGACTCACTTGTTTGATGTCGGCAAATAACAGTTTCCAGTCTTTTGCTGAGCTCTGTCTTATGTAGCAAAATCAGCCCTCCACTGGTCACCTGTCTAGTGGAGTAATTAAAATTAGATCCAGCACTGCCCCTTCTCTAATACGATGATCCACGTACTGGTTCAGGGCAGCACTGAGCCGCAACGATAGTGTTGCTGCCTTACAGCGTCAGAGACCCAGGTTCGATCCAGGCTACAGTGCTTCTGTATGGAGTTTTGCGTTCTCCCAATGACTGCATGGGTTTTCTCCAGCTTCTCTGGTTTCCTCCCACACTCCAGAGACATACAGGTTTGTAGGTTAATTGGCTTCAGTAAAAGTTGTAAATTGTCCGTAGTGTATAGGATAATGTACAGGGATGGCTGGTTGGTGCGGACTTGATGGGCCGAAGGGCCTGTCTCTGCACTGTATGTCTAAACTAAACTATGTACTGGTTCAAAAAGCTCTCCTTAATTTACTTTTTAAATTCTACGCTTTCTAGGTCTTATAACTAATGTTGTTATATTAAATTCTAACTACATTTCTCCATTGCACCCTTTCATTTAATGTTTAAGTGAATTCTTTAGTACACATTCTTTATTATTGTTATAAACTGCTACACGGGTGGTTTTAAACTGAATAAGGGGGGTGGGGTGTCAAATGGGATAGTCGAGGATGGAGTTAAAGGGAAAGAGAGTAAAGGGATAGTTAATGACCCCAGAATTAACGGGAAAGGAAGCTCACAAAGCGATAGGAGAGTATGGCCAAGTGTAATAGGGATCGATGTGAAAGGTGAGATGCATAAGGAATTAAAAGTATTGTATATGAATGCGCGAAGTATAAAAAGTAAAGTAGATGAGCTTGAGGCTCAGTTAGAGATTGGTAGATATGACATTGTGGGGATTACTGAGATGTGGTTGCAGGAGGATTGGGCCTGGGAACTTAATATTCAGGGTTATACATCCTATAGAAAGGACAGGCAGGTGGGCAGAGGAGAGGGGGTTGCTCTGCTGGTAAGGGAGGGAATTCAGTCCCTTGCGAGGGAAGACATAGGGACTGACGAGAGAGAGTCACTGTGGATTGAGTTGAGGAATTGTAAAGGCAAGAAGACACTAATTGGTGTTATTTACAGACCCCCAAATAGTAGCCCGGATGTAGGATGTAAGTTGCAGCAGGAGTTAAAACTGGCATGTAACAAAGGTAATGCCACTGTGGTGATGGGGGATTTCAATATGCAGGTAGACTGGGAAAATCAGGTTGGTTCAGGATCCCAAGAAAGAGAGTTTGTCGAATGCCTCCGAGATGGATTCTTAGAGCAACTTGTAATGGAGCCGACCAGAGAAAAGGCAATTCTGGATTTAGTGTTGTCCAATGAACCAGATATGATAAGAGAACTCGAGGTAAAGGAATCGCTTGGAGGTAGTGATCATAATATGATTAGTTTTAATCTGCAATTTGAGAAGGAGAAGGTTAAATCGGAAGTGGCAGTGATGCAGTTGAACAAAGGGGACTATGATGGCATGGAAGGACTATGATGACAACAGAAGGAAACAAAATGGGCAATACGGGCTGAAAAGATGAAGTACGAGGGGAAGCTGGCCAGGAATATAAAGAAGGACAGTAAAAGCTTCTTTAGATATGTTAAGGGGAAAAGAGTAGCAAAGTCAAATGTGGGTCCCTTGAAGGCAGACACGGGTGAAATTATTATGGGCAACAAGGAAATGGCAGAAGAGTTGAATAGGTACTTCGGATCTGTCTTCACTAAGGAAGACACAAACAATCTCCCAGATGTCCTGGAGGACAGAGGATCTAAGGGGGTAGAGGAACTGAAAGAAATTTTAATTTGGAGAGAAATAGTATTGGGTAGGCTAATGGGACTGAAGGATGATAAATCCCCTGGGCCTGATGGTCTGCATCCCAGGGTCCTCAGGGAGGTGGCTCTAGAAATAGTGGATGCATTGGTGATCATTTTCCAGTGTTCAATAGATTCAGGATCAGTTCCTGTGGATTGGAGGATAGCTAATGTTATCCCATTTTTCAAGAAAGGAGCGCGAGAGAAAACAGGGAATTACAGACCAGTTAGCCCGACTTCGGTGGTGGGAAAGATGCTGGAGTCAATTATTAAAGAGGTAATAATGGGGCATTTGGATAGCAGTAAAAGGATTAGTCCAAGTCAACATGGATTTATGAAAAAGAAATCATGCTTGACTAATCTTCTGGAATTTTTTGAGGATGTGACAAGTAAAATGGATGAAGGGGTGCCAGTGGATGTAGTGTATCTAGACTTTCAGAAAGCCTTTGATAAGGTCCCGCACGGGAGACTGGTGACTAAAATTAGAGCACATGGTATTGGGGGTAGGGTGTTGACATGGATAGAAAATTGGTTGGCAGACAGGAAGCAAAGAGTAGGAGTGAACGGGTCCTTTTCAGAATGGCAGGCAGTGGCGAGTGGAGTGCCGCAAGGCTCGGTGTTGGGGCCGCAACTGTTTACCATGTATATTAATGATTTGGAAGAGGGAATTAGGAGCAACACCAGCAAGTTTGCGGATGACACAAAGCTGGGTGGCAGTGTGAACTGTGAAGAGGATGTTAGGAGGTTGCAGGGTGACCTGGACAGGATGAGTGAGTAGGCAGATGCGTGGCAGATGCAGTATAACATAGATAAATGTGAGGTTATCCACTTTGGCGGCAAAAACAAGGGGGCAGATTATTATCTCAATGGGGTTAGGTTAGGTAAGGGGGAGGTACAGCGAGACCCGGGTGTCCTTGTACACTGGTCACTGAAAGTTGGCGTGCAGGTGCAGCAGGCAGTGAAGAAAGCTAATGGAATGTTGGCCATCATAACAAGAGGATTTCACTATAGAAGTAAAGAGGTTCTTCTGCAGTTGTATAGGGCTCTGGTGAGACCACATCTGGAGTATTGTGTACAGTTTTGGTCTCCTAATTTGAGGAAGAACATCCTTGTGATTGAGGCAGTGCAGCGTAGGTTCACAAGATTAATCCCTGGGATGGCGGGACTGTCATATGAGGAAAGATTGAAAAGACTAGGCTTGTATTCACTGGAGTTTAGATGGATGAGGGGGAATCTTACAGAAACATATAAAATTATAAAAGGACTGGACAAGCTAAGTGCAGGAAAAATGTTCCCAATGTTGGGCGAGTCCAGAACCAGGGGCCACAGTCTGAGAATAAAAGGGAGGTCATTTAAGACTGAGGTGAGAAAAATCTTTTTCACCCAGAGGGTTGTGAATTTATGGAATTCCCTGCCACAGAGGGCAGTGGAGGCCAAATCACTGGATGGATTTAAGAGATAGTTAGATAGAGCTCTAGGGGCTAGTGGAGTCAAGGGATATGGGGAGAAGGCAGGCACGGTTTATTGATACGGGACGATCAGCCATGATCACAATGAATGGCAGTGCTGGCTCGAAGGGCTGAATGGCCTCCTCTTGCACCTATTTTCTATGTTTCTAAACTGTCTGAGCCGAGTAAATGTTAAATGAGTTTAGAGGAGATACAGCAAGAAAACAGATCCTTTACCCCACACAGTCTACGCCGATCAATGATCACCCATACGCTAGTTTTATGTTATCCCAGTTTCACATCCTACACACTAGGAAATGTTATAGAAGCCAATTAACCTACAAACCCGCATGTCTTTGGAATGTGGGAGGAAACCGGAGCACCCGGAGGAAACCCACGAGGTCACAGAGAGAATGTGTAAACTCCATACAGACAGCACCCGTAGTCAGGATCGAATCGAACCCAGGTCCCTGACGCTATAAGGCAGCAACTGTACCTCTGCGCCACTGTGCTGCCCATCTTAAAAAAAATAACGTTTTATTTCATATATACTTTGTGCTGAATACACTCTCCACAATCATTCTCTCTATATTAGTTCTGGCCATGCATACCCATTGCGACCTACTGGCATACCTGTTGGAACAACAACAATACTGCATTTTTACGGCTCCTTTAAATCAGTTAGATGCAGTAAAATGTTGCAGCTGGCCAGAGTGAAAGTGATTGGATCATTCACCCTGTGAAATAAGCTTAAATCAGTGAGCCAGGCAGACCATTGTCAGTGTTCAAAAGGGAACTGCAGATGCTGGAATATCGAAGGTACACAAAATTGCTGGGGAAACTCAGCGGGTGCAGCAGCATCTATGGAGCGTAGGAAATAGGCGACGTTTCGGGCCGAACCCCTTCTTCAGACTATTGTCAGTGATTGGGATTGATTTTATGCACATTATTTTGGATGTAACTATCTACCACACCAATTTTTATGGAGAATTTTACTATACAACGGGCGACATTGTCAATAAATACTATGTTCAGGGAAGGAAAAGACCTGAGGGATTCGAGTAATCCCTGAGTCAGTTTTAGCATTTGATTTGGCACTGCATTCGAACAGCTCGCCTTGTGGCGTTCATTTCCAGCAGCTCCAGGGAGTCTAGAATTACTGCCTATGAGTCACACTGGAGCCCGACACACAACCTGCACCACACATCAGGATCAATGTAAATTGGAAAAAAGTTTCAAGCATCTTTAAATTAAAAAAAAAACAGTTCTCTCTAGAAATAGAGAGGAATAAATTGGGTAAACACACAGGATCTCTTGCCCAGTGTCAGAGCATCAAGAACCAGAGGGTGTAGGTTTTAAGGTGAGGGGGGGGGGGGAGATTTAATAGGAACCTGAGGGTAACTTTTTCACACAAAAGGTTCATGGGTGTGTGGAACGTGTTGTCTGAGGAGGTAGTTGAGGCAGGTACTATCGCAATGTTTAAAAAATAGACAGGTACATGGAGAGGACAGGTTTAGGGTCAAACACAGACAGGTGTGACTAGTGTAGATGGGACATGTTGATCTGTGTGGGCAAGATGGGCTGAAGGGCCTGTTTCCACACTGTAAGACGATTAAATTGGATTTCACCCTTTGCTGCATTAAACATGCACTGTATATGGCATAAATACCAAGTTGCATGCCCAAGAAAATTTGGCATTGTTTTAAAATCCACTAATTATAATGTGGTGGCATTTTCCTTGCAGAATAATAACTAAAATGGAACCAATGCTACTCCACATGAAAGCTAAATCCAAACTGCCAGAACAAATCAAGGCCACTGACAGATGACCTCACGAAGGGTGGAATCTATAATGGCCCATTGTTGGCTGGGGATAAACCAGCATCTGCAGTTCCTTCCTACACATTCCTCCACTGTTGGCAACATTTGGCGGTATTGGGGGCCACTGATGATCTTCATTGTTCACACAAAAAAACAGGATCAAATGATGCAGGAATCAGAGTGAAATGGCAATTAACAAGTTTAGTTTAGCTTGGAGATACAGTGTAGAAACAGGCCCTTCGACCCACCGAGTCCGTGCCGAACATATGCTAACACTATCCTACACTCTAGGGACAATTTATCATTTTTACAGAAGTCAATTAACCTACAAACCTGGACATCTTTGGAGTGTGGGAGGAAACCAGCGCCCAGAGCAAATCCACGCGGTTACATGGAGAACGTGCAAATTCGGTTCTCAGTTCTCTGGCACTGTAAGGCAGCAACTCTACCGCTGTGCCACTGTGCCGCCCTGTGTGGAGCGTGGGGCATACGGTGGCTGGAGCTGACTGAGCAGTGCCAAGCATGTGACAAAGCAGTACTTTCCTCTCCGGGCTCCTCCTCATTAGCACCTTAGAGTCAAACAGCATGGAAACAGGCCCTTTGTCCCAACTCGTCCATGCCGACCAAGATGCCACATCGAAGCTAGTCCCATTTGCCTATATTTGACCAATCTCCCTGCAGCAGCCTGGGGCTCATCTAGATCATGTGCTGCTTCAGAAGATCGAGCATGCGGACTGGACTGCCTTTGAAATGGTGCCAAACTTGACGATTCTTGTACACCCTCTCAGTGGACTATTTCTACACACTTTGTAGTAATTGGGGATTGTGTCGAGGTATGGTAATACTTTACTGGACTGTATGCAAAAAAAGAATTTCACCATATCGCTGTACATGTGACAATAAAAACCAATGAACCGTTCAACCTTTTAACGAGAGTTAGATTTAGCTCTTAGGGCTAAGGGAATCAAGGGATATGGGGGAAAAGCCGGAACGGGGTACTGATTTTGGATGATCAGCCATGATCATATTGAAGGGTGGTGTTGGCTCAAATGTCCAAATGGTCTACTCCTGCGCCTATTTTCTATGTTTCTACCTGTGACCACGTGGGTTTCCTCCAGGTGCTTCGGTTTCCTCCCACATCCCAAAGACATGTGGATTTGTAGGTTAATCAGCCTTTGTAAATTGCCCCTAACGTGTAAGGAGTAGATGATATGTGAACGGGCGATCAATGGTTGGCATGGACTCGGTGGACCGAAGGGCCTTTTTTCATATTTTATCTCTAGACTAAACTAAGTCACCACATTTCTAGCGCCAACCTGTAGCTTTCAAGTATCGAGCACTTAAAATTGCAGTCTTATCTTGTCCCGAAAGGCCTGTTCTCCCCGCTATGGCACTGTGTCGGTGATGTAGGTGATGCTGTCAGTTTCTGCCGCTGCTAATCCGTGCCGCATGCAGCATCGATCTGCGTATATGTCCAAATTCAGTGGAGACTCCAGCGTGAAACACAATGATGCAAATAGCTTCAATGAAACAAAATAGACACAAATATCTGGTCTTGGACCAGAGGCCATAGCCTCAAAATAAAAGGACATGAATCTGTGGAATTCATTGCCACAAACAGTTTTTGAGGTCACGTCAATGGATATTTTTAAAGTGGAGATTGACAGATTCTAGATTAGTAAGCATGTCAGCAGTGTATGGGGAGAAGGCAGGGGAATGGAGGTTGACAGGGAACGATAGATCAGCCATGATTGAATGGCATTGAAGATTTGATGGTGCCGAATGTCTTAATTTGGTCTTACAATTTATGAATTCATGAACAAAGTGCTGGACTAACTCAGCGGGTTAGGCAACATCTCTGGAGAACATCGATAGGTGATGTTTTGGATCAGAATCCTTCCTTTCTCCACTAATGTAAACCCAAAGGATTTATATTTCATTGTTTGCCATCTCAGGCAAAAAAATGATGGCATCACTCAGCAGGTCAGGCAGTGTCTGGAGATAGAAACAGGGTTAAATGTTTCATGTCCAAAATCCATCAATAAAGGTGGGATAGGGAGACACAAGAACGTGCAGGTGCTGGAGTCTTGAGTAAAACACAAAATGCTGAAGGAATTCAGCGAGTCAAGTGAGAGGGATTGGATAGACAATGTTTCGGGTTGGGACCCTTCTTTGGGAAAGAGGATGGGTTTCAGATCCTGCCTGTTCACCGATCAGTGTATCATGTGGTAGCATAAGCTCCAGGCGGCGAACTCTTGCTTCTCTTTCCACAGATGCTGCCTGACCAGCTGAATGATTTCGGCATTTTCTGTTCATGTTTCAATTTTTCCACCCACTGCCAGCCTGACGTGTGGTGATCTTGTACAACGTTCTGTCTTGTCAATGTGTGCGCCTGTTTCCATTGACTTTGGAGCGGGAGAGGCTTTGAATGGGCTTTGAGCTGCGGCGATCCTCTCCCGTCCACCCCACCACCTCCACGAACAGGGTCCACGTTTCCCGACGTGAGGCTCAGCCGCCGCTGATCGAGAAGAGCTGAAATCAAGGCAACTCATCTCGGCTCACTGACAAGTCAGATGACAATTACTGATGCAAACAAACGCAAGCTGAGCCTGCCTGGAGTCGGGGCGGCCGGGATCCTGCAATGGTCCCCGGCCGGGAGGGCAGACTTTGGAACCAGCAGCCTCCCCCTGCCCAATGACCAGGTAACCAGCTCCGAGCCTTCTTATTCCACACTTTGTTTTCCATAAGAATGGATTGTTTTGATTTCCCACCTGCCTGAGAGGGGGGAGGGCTTGTTAAACACAGCGCATTGCAGAGATTATTCTGCAAGGTCGATGAGAGCGAACACAAATCCACTCCAAAAGCCACTGATTTTTCACACGATCTGTAAGATTGGGGTGTTTTATTTTAAAAGGACAAACAAAAATAATTCAATGTTTAGCCTTATTTTTTTAAATTCCAGATGGGGAAGAGAAGTGATTCTTCCTTAATCACAAGCAGAGGGCATCAGGTTTACTGGAAGGTGTCATTAATCATTCATCTACCATTGACTCTGAACATTTAATACAAAATTATATTGTTTGGCAGAAAATTCTGTCTCATGTGGTGTGGTATGTGTAGAGATTGAAGTAACAAACATGCTTCACCAACAACCACCTTTAGTCGTCTGAATTTAAATATTAAGTGTAGATTTGGATTTGAGGAGGGGTGGATTCAGATTCTGGTTCAAATCCTTTAACCTCTCATCAGACACCCTCGGGTCCAGAGCACCAGGATTTACACCTCAATGAAATGAATTCCAATAGTCAGGGGATATGGGGAGAAGGCAGGAACGGGGTACTGATTGGGGATGACTAGCCATGATCACATTGAATGGCGGTGCTGGCTCGAAGGGCCGAATGGCCTACTCCTGCACCTATTGTCTATTGTCTATAGTCTGAAGAAGGATCCTGACCCGAAACGTCACCTATCCATATCCTCCAGAGTTGCTGCCTGACCTACTGAGTTACTCCAGCACTTTTTGTAAACCAGCATCTGCAGTTCCTCGTTTTTACCAACATTGCTGTCCTCGCTAAAATGAAACACCTTTGGTTTGAAAAGTGTTGATACGAATGGTTTCAGGTGCGTGATGGGAACTTAAAAACAATCTGAGCACTTCCTCTAAATTCTCTTCAAATATCATCTCATGTCTTGATGCGGAAACAAAGAACTGAAGGTGCAGGTAAATAAATAAAAGGACACAAAGTGCTGGAGTAACTCAGCAGGTCAGGCAGCATCGCCAGAGAACATGGATAGGTGATGGTTCAGGTCGAGACCCTTCTTCAGACTAATTGGAGGGGAGGGAAGAATGTTGGAAAGGGGGAGAGGTAGGACAAAGAGTGGCAGGTATAGGTGGACACAGGCGAGGAGGGGGGTTTGAATTTACTTCGGATGCATTATAGCTGTTAGTCAAGCATTATTTAGATAGAATTATAGTGTCATAGAGTCATCCAGTGTGGAAACAGGCCCTTCAGCCCAACTTGCCCACACCAACCAACATGTCCCATCTATACTTGTCCCACTTGCCTGCGTTTGGCCCGTATCCCTCTAAACCTGTCCTATCCATGTACCTATCTAATTGCTTCTTAAACATTGCAATAGTCCCTACCTCAACCAGCTCCACTGATAACCTGTTCCATACACCCACTACCCTTTGTGTGTTACCCTTCAGATTCTAATAAAATATCAGTATACCCCTCTCACCTTAAAACTGGTTGTCGATTCCCCTACCCTGGGCAAGAGGCTCTGTGCGTCTACCCGATCTAGCCCTCTCATCGTTTTATACATGATGTTCTGCTGTAGACTATTGAACTTCCTAGATATATAAAAAATAGAGTGTTGCTGGAAGGCTGATTGACTATCGAGGAAGTACAGATGCCCGCAAGGATACACATGCAGAGTTCTTGTGTATCAGTGTGACTGCTGGCAGCATACGTAGGTCTGAAGACTGTTCATTATGCTCAACATGTACTAACCTGACACTGGCAGCTGCAATAAGAGGGGAACCTAATTGCACTTCCATATGCTACCTGCTCACTAAAGTTGCCGTGAAAAATATCGGGCTTTTTTATTTCAGCTGATGGAGATGGTGTGAGTGGAATGGATGATGACTGCAAAAAATGGGCACAAGTTTTATGGAACTACCTTAAATTGGGACAACCTCTGGTGAAGGTAGGAGAGATTTGCTCCTGATTGGCAGGAATAACACACACAGATGGCTGCAAGGGTCAACTGTTGTAAAAGTTACTTCACCTGTTCCATTTACTCACCAATGGCTACACCCCACATCATGGCCATTGTTTAGTGTGAAGCAGACTGCTATCGTCAATGGTTCAATGCTGCTTTTATTATCGCACGTGCAAATGCAAAGTGAAATGCGTTTCTTACATGCAGTTCAGTACTGTAATGCCATACCTAAGCGCATCCTCAATTAGCAAGTGTACAGAAATAGTCCACTGAGCCCGCATGCAAAAGGCCCCATGTTTTGGTTCCATTTTCAAAGTTCAGTCCGCGTTCTAGTTCTTATGAGCGCTGCCCAATCCAGGCCAGCCCCAACTGATGCAGGGCCTCCAGCCATCGCCTTCCTTAGACGCGGTGGTCATCTCCTCGCCCGTCCAACGTTGTGCCCCGGGGGGGCACCTCCCGCAGCCGGCGTCCCTCTCCTACAGCCTCGCTCCTCGCCTGTTGCACCCAGCGTCATTAGCTCCATCCTCCTGGTCCCTCTGGTCTTTGGGGGATGAGGACGGGTCGGCTCGGTGCCTTCCCCCCCCCCGACAGGCCGTGGTCCGCTGGGTTCACTGACCGATGGCCGGCTCCACCATGGCAGGTTGCGGCATGCTAGAAGCTTCAGCTCAGCTCCTCCTTATGCTGAGTTCTGTAATCTGCCAACTTCTCCTTAACAAAGATCATCTCCTTCCACATCCATGACATTATCCATCTCTGACCCTGCCGTAGTGTATTGACAGAATATGGAAGCTGGACTTGATTGCATCGCAATGAATTAAACACTTCATTAACAAAAACCATAACACTTCAAACTTTCCCGAATATTTTTGTGCTGAGAGATTGATGCTAACGGGAGAAATACTTTTTTGCTTTAGTCGTGATTTTGTTATGGGACACAACTCGGGAATAATATGAATCAGAAGCAGAGGGAGGTACTATTGCAATTTAACCTCAGCTCCATTTTAGAAACTTATGCACAGATGTGGTATTTCCATTCCTTGCATCTGCCTATTTATATCACAAATTGGAATGAAGATTTCTGCATTTGGAAACATAAGAGAATGGAAATGCTGGAATCTGGAGCAGAAAACAAACTGCTGGACGAACTCCACCTTAGGGGCGACAAAGTGGCTCCGCAATAGTGCTGCTGCCTGACAGCACCAGAGACCTGGGTTCGATCCTGTCTACGGGTACTGTCTGTGCGGGGTTTGTACGTTCCCCCTGTGACCGCGTGGGTTTTCTCCGGGTGATCCAATTACTTTCCACACTATAGGTTAATTATAGGTGAATTGGCTTTGGTAAAGGGGAGTGGGAAGAGTCAAGGAAAAGGTTGGTCGGTGATAGGTGATACTACATAAAGGCGTAAGGGAGGGCTTGTGCTTTGCTCAAGTTTCCAGCATCCGTAGTTCCTTGTGTCTCAATTAGTTTTGTGAGTTTCTTTGCAGCTTAGTTTGGTTTTCTGATAACATATTAATAATTTGTGTTGTTGCCGTATAGAATTGATGATGGTAAATGCATGCAGGCTGTCTGAGAGTCTTTGTTCTTCCAGAGCGACGTAATTATTGGCCTGGGGTGCCATGATATCCGTGTTGCTGAAAGAGCTGCTCATCTCTATCTGGAAGAGTGGGCTCCACTGATATTGTTTACTGGTTACCTGGGAAGCCATACCGTGGGTAAGAAGTAGTGCCATTAAAATTATACTCCAAGCAAACAATATTGCATAACAGTATAACATTTTCTGCTAGCGTTACTGCAATTTCTTTGCTGTCGTTCATAATGTGGTATTGCAGTTTTCCTGCACAACTTCCTGACTTGGAAACTCAATGACGTTCCTTCACCATCCTTGGAGCTCTGTATCCAATAACACACAGGAGTATTGATACTCGACGTACTGTAGTGGATCAAGGAGACAGCTCATCACCACTTTATCAAGGGTAATTAGGGGATTGGAAATTACTGCTGGCCTTTCTTCTGATGCTGACTGACATCCCAATAGCGGATGAAAAGAAAGATAAAATCAGTTTTCACTTGCTGCATTCGAGGAACTCTTGTAGAGATGGGCAGGGGGGATGCAGGGGCCAGAGAGAGTTACAGGGACCGGGGGGGGGGGATGGGGGGTAGCACAGATGGAGAGGGATGTTTGGGGCTGGAAGCTGTCACAGAGATGGGGAGGGATTTTGGGTTCAGAGGGAGTTACAGAGACATGGAGGGTGTTGTAGTGACTGGAGAGGGTTACCGAGATGGGGAGGGCTGTAGGGGCCAGAAGTGGGTTACACAAACTGCATTGTGAGTTGTATTATGTTGACAGCTATTTGGGAATTCCATTGGGTGCGATGGCTGGTTTATGTTAGCATGGCAACACATTCTGGATGTCTGTACTGCTGTGGACCAGCAAGGAGAATGCTGGATGTCAGATACTAGACATATGACCACTGGCTCTACCCGCAGACTTACCACCCGCTCTCGGATCAATAGTCCTCAAAGCTTTTCAGCAATGCTGTGTCAGAGAACACCAGGCAACCTTTGAGTCGGACTGACAAATGGATGAGAATTTCACAGGCAATCTCAGTTTATCAAATTCTTTACTTCCCATACTGGACAATTTAATAGAAACAAAGAACTGCAGATGCAGATAGACTCAAAGTGCTGGAGTAACTCGATGGGTCAAGCAGCATCTCTGGAGAAAAAGGATCGGTGACGTTTAAGGTCGGGACCCTTCTTCAGACGGAAAGTGGGGGGTGGGGGGGGGTAGGTGGGGGTTGAGAGGGAGGCGAGGGGGAGGTGATGAGCTGGTGGCGAGGAAAGACCAGTACCGATCGGGGCCAGATACAAATGACCTCAGGCAGGACGTTGCCTGGTAGGTCAATGTTTGGCTGGGAAAGGTGTGATCCCAAGACAGTGTGGAAAACTGTGGAAGTGGTAAAGTGACTGGTGAGGAGAAGGGCTCTAGGAGGGGGGGAGAGGAGGGGATTATGAGATTGAGTTACTAAAAACTAGAGAATTCAATGCTCATATCGCTGGTTTTTAAGCTACCCAAGCAAAATATGAGGTGCTGTTCCTCCAGACAATTTAGTAGATTTGTAAAATCAATTCATTGCATCAGTTACAATATTTAAAATTATTAACTGCCAAAGTACCAGAATTGAAGTGGGATTCTATTTCAATTAACACTTAATATTAAATTTCCCTCAGGGCAACGGATAATTATGTAGATGTCAACTTTTGGTTACATTCTCATCTCTGATTCAGATGGCACTGGTGTAAGTACCTCGCCTGCCGTTTCAGAGTTGCAGCTTTAATTGTAGGAACAGCATCTTATATTTCACATGGGCAGCTTCCAACCCAGTGGTGTCAATGTTGATTTTGCTAATTTTAAGTAACCCCTGCCTTTCCTCTCTCTCCCCCTCCCTCTCCTCCCCCACCCTGGTTGTCCTCCTAGTTCCACTGTTCACATCCTTGTGTTGCTTTGTTATCACCTCTTCCCCAGTCGACAATGGGCCAATATGGGCTCCGCCCTTCCTTGGTCATCCATTACTGGCCCTGCTTTGTTCTGGCCTTTTCTCACCTCTAGTTCCTTCCCCCTCTATTTTCAGTCTGAAGGGTCCAGACTCAAAATATCACCCATCATTTTTCACCAGTGATGCTGCCTGACCGGCTGAGTTACTCCAGTGCTTTGTGTCCATTTAAGAAGATAACCTGAGCTGACATTTTATACAGTTCTTGGGGGATACAGTTTTGGAAGGTGCTGCCATTAAAGTGAAAATATACAATGTTGTGCTGTACAGGTGCCTGACCTGCTTTTATGTACAAACTTATGGACAGCCCTTACTTGAGATCAAGTGTTGCAGAGTCCAGCGGGATGGATTTGCTGGGTGCTGTAGGTGACTGTTCTTGGCACTACCTGGAATGTTGCTGTATCAAATCCAGGAAGAATTAATTTGAGTTAACGAGCTGATGTCCATTTTGTGAATCCTATCTAGAGACAGTCCATCGGAGACCACAGCAGAGACCCGGGATCGATCCTGACCTTGGGTGCTGTCTGTGTGGAGTTTGCACGTCCTCCCTATGACCACATGGGTTTTCTCCGGGTGCTTCTGTTTCCTCCCTTATCCCAAAAGCATGCAGGTTTGTAGGTTAACTGGCCATTGTAAATTACCCTTAGTGTGCAGGGAATGGATGGGAAAATGTAACTGGTGTGAACGGGTGATTGCTGGTCGGTGCAGACACGATGGGCCGAAGGGCCCTTTTCCTGCACGGTATCTCTAGACTAAATTAAATGAAACATAGGAGCAGAATTTGTCAATTTGCCCAATCGAGGTGGGGGGGGGGGGGGGGGGGTAAGTCAGGTGGGTTGGGAGGTTGTTACTGGGGGCAGTGGGTTTATGGAGTTTAGATTACTATCGGGACTATCAGAATTGGACTGACTGGAGGAGAAGGCTTCACAGGGTGAGTGTCCTATTCCTGCTCACAACTTGTGTGTTCATATATGATGACGGTGAAAATAGCTGATGAATAATGCAAATATCTACTTCCTCATTGTGTAAGTGATATATAAGTTGACTTCACTAACCTAACTACGATTTCTACACACAGGTGTATGGCATAAGACGGAGGCAGACATTTTTGCCGAAAATGCAGTTAAATTGGGCGTTCCTGTTGACAAGATTGTACTGGAAACAAAGGCCACAAATACAGGCGAGAATATAAGGTTTGCATATCAAACGCTGAAGGAAAAGAATATCCCAGGTAAATATCAGCCTGAGTTACTCCATCTTCGGTTTAAACCAACTTCTGCAGTTTCTTCCAACACTGTCCTATCCTTACTGAGGAACTACATTCATGCAAAGGTATAAAAATACTGCCTTGTAGCTCAACATTGTCATCACCACATGTAAGACATGTATTAAAAATGATGATGGAGGACTCGCAACCTAGTCAGCCACCGCAGGAAATGCAACCACATGCAGGACAATGCTAAAGCTGCAATGTCATCTCTTGCAGATGGATGGATGCCAATCCACAACCCATTTTCCAGTTTCCAAAGGACAAAGGCAGCTGCAATAGTCACAGGTCACCACTGAATGACCAGGACCGCTCACTATGAGACCTAGAATGAAAAGCGAGCTGAAACTGTAGCTCTCTGGGAACAAGGGCATAAAAGGGAGGCATTACCTTGTCAACCATTGTTTCAGAATAGTAAGTCTTTCAATATACTTGAGATATAAGAAGACAGAGTGCCTACAGTCTAAGGTGATGAGTAAAAGGATTAGAGGGAATTCGAGGGGAAGAAAGTTATCTGGGGAGTGGTAGGACTCTGGAATATTTCAACCGTGAAGATTGTAGAGATAAGGACTCACAACATTGATAAAGGTATCTGGATGAGAGGTCGAATCACCAAGGTATAGAAGGCTACAGACCAAGTGCTGGTAAATAGGATGAGCATAGATGGGTCTTAGATAGTTGGCATGGACACGATGGGTCTAAGGGCCTGTTTCTGTGCTGGATGAATCCTTGACTGTAGGACATCTACCTCCATATTGGGCAGATTATATTAGGCTTATTTTTGTTCCTATTATTGGATGAAATAAGTTAATAATGCTGCACTGGATCCTTATTCTGGACTGGATCCTTGGGCCAATGCAGTAACATCAACTATAGTTAAAACGTTGCTCCCTATTGTAATTAATAATTTGCCCTTGGTCGGTTTATTGCTACAGGACTAGATTCTGAGGGTTTTTGATGTAAGTTGTTGAATGGTGGGACAGTTGATACTTGGATCCCAAATTGCACTGAGGGAGAAGACTTGCAAATAAAGAACCAATAAAAGATGGGACTAGGGGAAAATAAGTGTTCGGCACGGACTTGAAGGGCCGAGATGGCCTGTTTCCGTGCTGTAATTGGTATATGGTTTAAAAGGGGAAAATTCACTGAAGACTCATTTAATATGCAACAAGCTTGGACTGAAAGGACATTTAAGAACTGTAATGTATTAAAATAATTCTAAATATGAATCCTAGTTTCAACAGGATGAATTTGCTTCCGTTTCTATGTAATCCCTTAACCACTTTTTTTTCAGGTGACCCACTTAAACCAAATGGTCAACTTCCATGACCCAGTGATTGTAACTAGTTCATTATAACTAATTGTAGATGCAATCTAAGCACTTAGATTGAGTCCTGAAAGACTAGGAGAATGATATTTCATAGAAACATAGAAAATAGGTGCAGGTGGTGGCTATTCGGCCCTTCGAGCCAGCACCGCCATTCATTGTGATCATGGCTGATCGTCCACAATCAATAACCCATGCCTGCCTTCTCCCCATATCCCTTGATTCCACTAGCCCCTAGAGCTCTATCTAACTCAATGTATGCTTCACTGCTGAATGTTACTTATGGGGAGGGTCAACATGCTCACGTTCTCTTTGACCCTTCTATATGAGGTCAAGCAGTCAGTAAAATCATTTTTGCCACCCAATTTTTTTAACATATCGTGAGAACCACTTTGAAAACCAGTGCACTAGAACATGGAACATGGAGCAACGCAGCGCAGGAACAGGCCTTTCAGCTCACACTGGTGTGCCCAACATGATTCCAAATTAACTTGATCTCATATACATTATCCATATCCCTCTGGCCATCTAGTTCCCAGGGCTGAAGGGCCTGTTTCCGCACTGTATCTCTAAAGTTTAAAGTCTGGAGCAAAAATGTAAATTGGAATCAGTTACGTTTCGGAGTAAACACGAAGATAGCCAATAGAAGGAAAAAACTATTACATGTTGTTACAGAATTGATTTTCAACAGCTAAGTAGGATTCCAGTAATATATAAATTATTTAAAAGTAATGCCATGACAGTTTGCTGAAGCACTCAGCTTGCCAGGCAGCCTCTGTGGGGAGGAAAATACAGAGATTTTTTCCCCTACACAGTCACTGGTCTGCTAGACATTTCTAACCTTCTCCATTCGATTTTGGGTTTCAGCAAGAGCTTTGACCTGCATTTTGCAGCTTCTATGTGGCCACTAACTTGGTGGCAGGGTGGCGCAGCGGTAGAGTTGCTGCCTTACAGCGCCGGAGACCCGGGTTCGATCCTGACTACACGTGCTGTCTGTATGGAGTTTGTACGCTCTCCCCGTGACTGTGTGGGTTTTCCACGGGTGCTCCGGTCTCCTACCACACTCCAAAGTCGTACAGGTTTGTAGGTTAATTTGGCTTTGGTAAAAATTGTAAAGTGGCCCTCGAGTGTAGGATGGTGCCAGTGTACAGGATGATTGCTGGTCAGTCTCGATGGGCCGAAGGGCTTGTTTCCACGCTGTATCTCTAAACTAAACTAAACATTTGTTTGTTTTCTTCCCCCTCTTTAATGGCATGAATTAATCTTTTCATCAGATATTTCCATGAATGGGATCTCACTGACACTCTTGGCTTTACCCAATCCGCGCCATTTGAACTAACTTGCTTTCTTGTTTTTCCAGTTCTGATGAAGAATCCTTGACCTGAAAATATACCTGGTTATTCCTTCCACAGATGCTGCCTCACATGCTGAGAGTATCCAGCATTTTCAATGTCTATTTCAGATTTTCAGCAGACACAGTCTTTTGATCATCTTCAAAGCCAAATACTGCAATGGACAAAGATCGATCTAGAGTACGAATATGTTCCAAAACTGCTATAGGCTCATCTTAATCAATGTTATAACATATTTTGTTGCAGTCCCTGCAAATAAAATAAAATGGAACAACTAATTTACTGTGACTGGCAGAAAGCAGTCCCAAAATGTACAAAAAGCACTTTTCTAAGTTTTGCTCTGCTACTAAGATATGTTATTTGAAGTTAATGGAAAAAAACATGTGCATTAATGACAGTTTAGACATAGAATAGACTTTTGAGTTTACAAAATTGCATCTCAAATATGTGAAGAAAATGTAATATTTTAATTGTACAGTTAACGTTGTAATGATCATTTTTTGATATATTTTAATTAGGATATTTAACCAGGTTTGCCAGATAGATGATTATAACGTGCTTCTTTGGCAGAGAGGGGTTTGAGCTTGAATGAAAGTCATATCATATATGGTCTGCATCCTTTAGCATTTAATGTAGTTATTTCTTAAAAAGGGTGGGGGGTTTTCAAGTGTGTGGCATAGCTCAAATGTCCCTAAATTCTTTCTATTCTGTATCCACTTTCATATTAATCCCTGACATCTAATCACCTGACTGGCATATCTTTTATATTTTATATGCCTTTTTTTTCCTATTTGGTACCATCAAATAATTTGTACAACTTTTATAGATTTTATATACTCATCTCCTGTGAGAACATGGATAGGATAGGTTTAGAGGGATATGGTCCAAACGCAGGCAGGTGGGACTAGTGTAGATGGGACATGTTGGTCGGTGTGGGCAAGTTGAGCCGAAGGGCTTGTTTCCACACTGTGTGACTCTATGACCTTGTCAATAGCTGATATAATGAAAATATCAACAATGCTGCCCCCTTGATGTTAGACAGTAGCAAAGACAGGGATTAAATGTAACTTTACACATCTAAACACCAATCTTTGAGTTAGATGGTCATTGGACCACTGGGAACTCACTATTTTTAATACATTAAATTTCTTCCCCTTTTTCTTGTGCTTTCTGTTTCCTGTGCTGTAAAGTCACAAAGAGGCTCACAGAATGGCAAATCAACAATGTTGTACAATTCTAAACCTGCAAATTATATTGACTTCTAATGGACAGAGAGCAAAATACAAAAACAATGGTTGACATACACGGTACGTTTATTGTCCATAGCAAGCGATGGGGTTCTAGATGTGGTTAAATGCAGCCCTGCCATCATAGCTTACAATGGGAATGAACAAAACAAAATCATCATGAAAATAAAATTAAGCGGTGGATATATTGACTTCTGTGACAGAAACAATTAGAGGCTTTAACAGGGTGGGACTGTTGAATTGAAAATCAATTTGGAAAATCTGTTTGAAAGAAATTCCCAAATGATAAGCAGTTATTGAAACTGCATTAGCAGATGACATCTGAAAAAGTAAATAAACAGAAGGGTCTACAGCAGTCTCAAAATGATAGGAAGTGAAATGGAACAAGGAAACATGAGTGAAAATAAATCACTGTGAAAAGCTTTAATTTGTAATTTGTGCAGATTCATGGCATTGCCCAGTGGGGAAATGAACACTGTTATCAGTTCTAGGATTACTACTGATATCACATAGCACCTTGGTCACCTTGTAACACGCACTCACTTCATGTTACATGAGTGCATCTCCATTTTGAAAGGTGTTGGATGTTCATTTAATCAGGACATTATTTCATAGCCACAAATGGTTAATATTTCTACATTTCTAATAATTATTTACAAATAGTTTCAATTTATTCCATTGGAATATTTAATCATTTAATAATAATAATGGATGGGATTTATATAGCGCCTTTCTAATACTCAAGGCGCTTTACATCGCATTATTCATTCACTCCTCAGTCACACTCGGTGGTGGTAAGCTACTTCTGTAGCCACAGCTGCCCTGGGGCAGACTGACGGAAGCGTGGCTGCCATTCTGCGCCTACGGCCCCTCCGACCACCACCAATCACTCACACACATTCACACACATTCACACACAGGCAAAGGTGGGTGAAGTGTCTTGCCCAAGGACACAACGACAGTATGCACTCCAAGCGGGATTCGAACCGGCCACCTTCCGGTCGCCAGCCGAACACTTAGCCCATTGTGCCATCTGTCGTCCAGACTTAAACCAGACAATTATCATTAATTTCCAAGAGCATCCAAGACCTTTTGTAGACTGATCTTGTAATGGCGAGTTCTCACGGTGCGACCTGAAGCAAGATGTCACCCGAGTGAAGTGGTCGTGGTCCAGCACGAGTTCCGCACGATAAAGTGTTCCCACGATAAAGAGTTCCCACGGTACTCGGCAATTCTGTCATTTGTGCGACTGACTTGTCCGTCTCCCGATCTTTCCCGTTAATCGTGAATGAACATCGTGGACTGTAGTGTAGTTAATCACGTGGCACAAATGATGTCACTTTTTTTTCACACGCTATATAAATATCCTCCGTTCGTAGAATTCGCATAATTTATTTTATGGCTCTAAAAGAGACATGATTCCCACTTCAAACGAAGAGGGTGTAAAAGCTGTCTGCCACTACTTTTACATTGCAGCTGCAGGGAACAGACAGACTTATAAGATAAATTAAAGGTGACTGCAAAAACAGCACTTTTACATCTGTAGCATTGTATGTTTTAAAATCATGGATAACATTAAATTGTTCTCCTGTACATAAACTAATATATTGTTATAGTTACTCACATGAGCACCGGGGATACTCAGCAGCCTTCGTCTCCAGCAGGTTGCGCTTTCTCTCCCTATTTCTATAATCCTCTCTGGATTTGTCATAGAGAATCTCATTGAATTGGTACCACTCCACCAGTTCACCCTCTTGTTCCCTGTTGAAGTTATATGGCCTTACCTTCTGCCATCTAACCTTTATGTTCTCGTCTGCTGAGAATATTGTGGAGGCAACAGCTACTGGGGAGGCAATCTCAAATACACCCTGATCACCCTCTCCCTGCTCCAAGGAGCCCACAGGCAGTGGTATCTCTGGCATCTCCTCTTGCCTCTCCACCTGTCTCTCTTGCTGAGTTTCCTCCTCATTTACCTGCATGGCTAAAAACTTTCCGACTTTCTTTGACCCCTTTCTTTGCGATTTTCTGAGAGGCATCTCTGCAAGTCTTACTGTGAAAAAGATTCTCAAACAATGACAATTAGGTGGGACGTCCTCGATGGACACATGGTCCATTGGCGATATTGAGACCACCTCTTTTACTCACCTTATGTCCCTTCTGTCAAGCTTCCGGGTTTACCGTTCGCAGGAGTTCCCACGGTATTCGCAAGTGTCATTACGGATATCGCACGGATATCGCACTGGCATCTGCGTCCATACAATGTTGCAACGCTGCTCAAGACACTCTTGGAGAAATTCAAAAATGTTTGAATTTTCTCCCGACCTTACCAAGTCACACGACTACCTGCCGTTAGCGCCACGGAGGTCCTCGGTGGTCCACGAATGCCGTACTGCTATCGCAGAAGGTTCCCACGATGTTAAATCTTGTTAGGTCTTGCTTCAGGTCGCACAATGAGAAAGCCCTTTAACACATCATCCACCCTTCAGACATAAGCTTGTACATCTTTCTTTCTTTCATGACCTCTCTCTCTCTCTCTCTCACTCTCTCATTCTTTACATCTCTCTCTCCCCATTTCCCTCACTCTTGTCACCTCTTCTCACCCCTCTCTCTCTGCCTCTGTCTCTCTCTCTCTCCCCCCATTCTCTCTCTTTCTCTCTCCCCATCTCTCTTTCTATCTATTTCTCTCTCCCCATTTCTTCTCTCTATTTCTCTCTCCCCATTTTTAAAAAAGGGATTATATAAATACAACTTGATGCCCAGAACTGTGTTGTGGATTTTCTATTTTTCCCTAGTGAAGAGGATTATTCTAGTCCAACAGCCGTTTATGGAACGCCGTGTTTACGCAACCTACCTTCGACAGTGGCCGGAAGACAAAGAGAATGTGCAGGCCATTGTCACATCTCCAATAATGGAACTTGAAGACTACCCAAACAAGCATGTGGGCAATATGGACAACTTAATTGAGTATATGTTGGGTAAGCTGAGAAAGCAAACTGACTGTTCCACACTGAGACTTCAGGCTGAAGTAGCTTGGGAGTATTAACGTTATTCTATGAACATTACATTTGGTTTCATAACTTCTTTTATCGTATATATGTTGAGGACATTAACTATTTGCATTCTCCTCATGAACACATACACCCCTATCTAATCACCTTTCATCCTCCTATGCTCCAATGAATCCAATCCTAGATTGCCCAGCCTCTCCTTATAGCTCAGACCCTCAAGTCTTGGCAACATCTTCGTAAATCTTCTCTACACTCCTTCCAGCTTAATAATATATTTCCTATAGCAGGGCGACCAAAACTGAACAAAATACTCCAACTCTTGCCTCACCAGCACCTTACACAGCTGCAACATAATATCATAACCTCTGTACTCAATACCCCGACTGATAAGGCCAATGTGCTGAAAGCCTTCTTGACCACCTCATCTACCCGTGATGCCACTTTGAAGGAACTATGGATCTGCACTCCTAGATCCCTCTGCTCCACAACACTCCCCAGAACACTGCCATTTACTGTGAAGGCCTTGTCCATGTTAGACTTCCCAAATAGTAGATGGCAGAGCTGTCTAAAACCAGAGGACACCGGTATAGGATAAGGGATAAGAGATTTAGAGGGAATCTGAGGAGGAAGTTTATCACCTGGAGGATGAGTGGAATCTGGAACGCACTCTGTGGGTGGGTGGGAAGGCCAGTACTCAACAACATTTAAGTATCTAGAAACATTTCGATAGCTAATGCATAGGAATTAGCTTTCAGACGAGTGTTAATTTAACGACAGA
Source organism: Amblyraja radiata (assembly GCF_010909765.2). Classification (NCBI taxonomy): domain Eukaryota; kingdom Metazoa; phylum Chordata; class Chondrichthyes; order Rajiformes; family Rajidae; genus Amblyraja; species Amblyraja radiata. The sequence continues at coordinate 29,414,856 of NC_045978.1, forward strand.
TGGAACTTGGTTGAATAAGATGCATTGAGTCAGGATGTGCTAAAGCATTAGTCATGGAGCATATCCAGTGTTGGTAAATGTGGAAACGCAGCAAGTTTATTACAAGAGCAAATTAAATGAATATCATGTTCTGCTTTTGGTGATAAAACCAGAAAATGTTAGAAATGCTCAATAGGTTCGAGTACATCTGTGGAGAGAGAATTTTGAAAGACCATGAATTTCTGATGAAAGGTCATTAATCTAAAAACGTAATTATTTCTCTCTCTCCACAGCTGCTGCCTGGCCTGCTGAGAATTTACAGTGCTTTTTTAATTTCATTTCAAATTTCCAGCATCTGCCTTTGGATTACATTTTTTTAAAGTCAGTTAAGGAAAAAATGTTGCCAAACATTCCCTGCCATCCTTTGAATATCACCATTGCTATTGGCCTTGCATTCACTAGGGTTTTGGTTCAATGCCATTGCTATTTTGTATTTCTCTTTTTCCAGCTGTTTTTGAACGAATTCGGGATTACCCAAAGAAGGGGTTTCAGGTGGAGCAAGAAATTTTTCCAGAGGTTTGTGAAGCCCAATGGAAACTAATACAAGCCGGTTACAGACCCAAATAAAATGTTCCACAGATGAAACGCTGTATCAATTTCAAGTTTTACATCAAATGGACATCGCAATCTTCCTGCACTCGATTTTTATTTACATTAATTTTGTATTAAAATTGTACTTTTACAAGGGTATTGATTAAGTAAATCATGCAGAACTATTTATTAAACTGGCCACGGTTTCTGAGTTGAAACCAAGGAAGGTGGATCGCACTATTTTTTCCTTTAAGACACAGCATAAATACAAAAATTATACTGTGAAATTGCAGAGAGTAATATCAGCGATAATTAAAGGATGTATTGTTAATAATATTTTGTAAGAGAGAAGTATTAAATTTAACGGTATTTTGTAAGTAAATCATAGAAAGGTAACCAGTTAATCTCAAAAACTTTCGGAATCCACTGTTCAGCAATATAGTTACTCAAGTCTGAAGAAGCGTCTCCACCCAAAATGTTGCCCATGCTTTTTTTCCAGAGCAGTTGCCTGACCCGCTGAGTCACTCCAGCACTTTGTGTCTATCTATCATTACTCAAGATTCCACTGAAATGCTAAAAGGATGTAACAACCTTGTTTGACACGGCAAGTAACAATGGAATACTCTCACCATTATTTGTAACACACTCAAAACGGTCAAAGCATGCAGAATAAAATACATTTACAATCACCTGACATGAATGTGTAACTTGATAATTGTATTTAATATTTGGCATTTCATCCTATTCTTGGCTGGATAGAACACGGAACAGTACAATAATTACACGCCTGAGCTGAACATGATGCCAAGACCTACTCTTACCTACCTGCATATAATCCATATCTCTCCATGTCCTGGTCTCTTGAAAATTCCCTGTGAACAAACATAAAGATGTTGTTAGCCTGGAACAAACCCAGTTATTTTCTAGAACAGTGTGCAAGTGTAAAATTATACTTTTTGGGTGTAACAATAATTCTCCTGCAAATGTTGCTATTTATACTCGTGTCCCCAGAAAAATGTGACGATGGTAATGTTGTAGTCACAAAGCTGTCTTGCTGCCCGGGTAATATTATCAATATTTCTCTAAGGGAGATGGCTTTTTTGTGTGGCTGATTGAGGGAGGCTGGTGTTCTGAGAATAGCTTAAACTCTGTGCTTCACTACAAGCGAGATAAACAATTACAAAATTGTTTAAAAGAATAATAATACTTGTTTGTATTTAGCATCTCCCATTGTTTTGGTATCACTGACCTCTTCCCCATTAGGCAGTGCCAGAGGGATGAGGACATGTTGCTTCTGGTCCAGTTGTCAGGGTTCGGAGGTGTCTGATGAGGAGGCAAGAGGCACACAAGGGATGAATGGGTGGCTCCAACTGGAGATCCTACAAACCCTCTGACATTTATTCTGGGCTTCTACCGGCTCCTGAAAAACAACTCAAGGGTCTCACTGACATTCCAGACGTTTCTTCTCCATTTTGAGCAGTGATTGGCTAAAGATTCTCCCAATTCAGTGAGGATGTTGCATTTTTCAAGGGAGAGCATTCATGAAGTGTATCCCCTGTCCCCGTGCCATGATGGAGCTCGACAGAGAAGTGTCTGTTTTGGGAATGTGGGCTTGGGAACAATGTGGCCGGCCATCAGAGGCAATCTTGAAATGGATGCTGCTGATCTGGGAGAGGCTGCCGACATTGACTTGCTCATCCCGACTGTTGGTCGCGCCAGTAACAATGGAACAGGCAGCATCTCTGGAGTTAAGGAATGGGTGACGTTTTGGGTAGGGACCCTTCTTCAGACTGAGAATCAGGGTACAGGGAAACTAGAGATATGGAAGGGCAAGGTGTGAAAATGATCGATCAAAGCAGACGACGATCAAGGAAATGTAGAATGGTTCATTGTTGGCTCCAGTATTTTGTGTCTATCTTCAGTGTAAACCAGCATCTACAGAACCTTCCTAGACTGTTGGGCTCTCCATATCTCCTGTGCTTTGAGATGCCCCCATATGCAGATCCATGTCTTTGAAGCATGCAAGAGTCAAGAGCGTTTTATTGTCATATGTCCTGAAACAATAGCTTTGTAAACATAGTACACTGTAGACACCATAGTAAACAACACAAAAGTTCAAAGTATATTTGTGTGTACGTGCGTACACACATATATATGTGTATATAAATAAAACAAACATTCATAGTACAAAGACTAAAATAATGCCCCCAAGTCTATGCAGTTTGCAGCTTATTCAGAGGTTGTCGTGTTTAATAGCTTGGTTGTAGGGAAGAAGCTGCTCCTGAACTTTTTTGTGGTCAGCAGAGCCAGCTAATGAGGTACTGGTGGCACTGAAACAACTTTTGTACACAGTACGTTTTTACAAAGGGCAATGTGGTAATGAGGAGATACTTTGTTTTAATGACAATGACTGCGGGATAACTATCAACCCTGTGGCGAACTCTCTTGTTACTCTTCGAAATAGTCTTTTGGGATTGTTACATCCACCTGATATAGTTTGCTGGGCCTTAGTTGAATTAATCAGCAGGATGGGAACATCTACAGTATTCCAGCTATCTCCTAACTCCTTCATTGCTGCTGCGTTCATTCAGTGCCCTGAATAACATTTCTGGGGAGGGATTTTATTCCCAGCTAAAGGAAAGTGGCATAAGTGAGCTACATTTGACACACGCTGGATTGACTGACACCAGAGGGTGTTGATTCAGCTCCCACATCCTGTGGTAACCAATAAATGTTGCATGAACAAGCTCCCTGAATGCAAGAGAAATCTCTGCAGTCTATAAAATCTGACTTAGAAAGCCACAACGACGTGTGAAATGTTCATTTTCCTCAACAACCACGAACATTCCTGGTGAACAGGAATATGAGAAAAACGTCAAATTGAGCACTGGCATCTGGACAACCTCCCCCGTTTAAGTTTACTAAGGAAACAGCAATTTGTAATAAGGATCTCAGCTGCATTAATGCCTAGGTCTGAAGGATCAAAAGACAAAAATGCCAACATGTACTGAACTAAATCTTGTCCTCTATTCACAGTAATGTTGGCACAGAGGCGTAGCTGCTAGAGCTCCAGTGACACGCGTTCGGATGCTGTCTGTGTGGAGTTTGCAAGTTCTCTCTGTGACCGTGTGGGTTTCTTCCAGATGCTCCCACATCCCAAAAGATTTTATAAATACATAAGGGGGAAAAGGGTCACTAGAGAGAGAGAGTGGGGCCTCTCAGGAATCAAAGCGGTCACCTCTGTGTGGAGCCACAGGAGATGGGCAAGGTCCTAAATGAGTATTTCTCCTCTGTATTTTACCGAGGAGAAAGACAGTAGGACGGAGGAAATTGGAGAAGTCACTGGAAGTGTCTTGAGAGCAGTCAGGGTTACTATTGAAGAAGTACTGAAGGTACTGTCGTGTTTGAAGGTAGACAAATCTCCAGGGCCTGATCAGATATATCTGAGGATATTGTGGGAAATTAGAGAGGTAATTGCGGGAGCCCTGGTTGAAATTTACGAGTCGTCCTTAAATACAGGAGAGGTGCCGGAAGACTGGAGGTTGGCAAATGTTGTACCTCTTTTCAAGAAGGGCTGCAGGGAAAATGCTGGGAACTATAGGCCGGTGAGCTTAACGTCTGTAGTTGGTAAGTTTCTGGAGAATATTCTGAGGGACAGGATATACAGGCATTTGGATGGGCAAGGACTGATTAGGGAGAGTCAGCATGGTTTTGTACGTGGGAGGTCGTGTCTCACAAATCCGATTGACTTTTTTGAAGACGTGACCAAAAAGGTCGATGAGGGCAGAGCTGTAGGTTGTATACATGGACTTCAGTAAGGCGTTCAACAAGGTTCCGCATGGTAGGCTGCTCTGGAAGGTTAGATCGCATGGGATCCAAGGAGAGAGAGCTGAATGGATAGCAAATTGGCTCCATGGAAGGAAGCAGAGGGTGATGGTGGAAGGTTGCTTCTCAGACTGGAAGCCTGTGACTAATGGTGTGCTTCAAGGTTCGGTGCTGGGTCCGTTACTGTTTGTCATCTACATCAATGATTTGGATGAGAACATACACGGCAAGATTAGCAAGTTTGCTGATGATACAAAAGTTAGTGGATTTGCAGATAGTGAAGATGGTTGTGAACGATTGCAGCAGGATCTGGATCGATTGGCCAGGTGGGCAGAGGAATGGTTGATGGAATTTAATACAGAGAAGTGTGAGGTGTTGCATTTTGGGACATCTAACAAGGGTAGGACCTACATAGTAAATGGTAGGCCTCTGGGTAGTGTTGTAGAGCAGAGGGATCTAGGAGTACAGGTGCATGGTTCCTTGAAGGTCGAGTCGCAGGTAGATAAGGTGGTTAAACCTTTTGGCACTTTGGCCTTCATCAGTCAGAGTATTCAGTATAGAAGTTGGGAGGTCATGTTGCAGTTGTATAAGACGTTGGTGAGACCGCACTTAGAATATTGTGTTCAGTTCTGGGCACCATGTTATAGGAAAGATATTGTCAAGCATGAAAGGATTCAGAAAAGATTTACGAGGATGTTGCCAGGACTACAGGGTGTGAGCTTTAGGGAGAGGTTGAGTAGGCTGGGTCTCTATTCCATGGAGTGTAGGAGAATGAGGGGGGATCTTATAGAGGTGTACAAAATCATGAGAGGAATAGATCAAGTAGATGCACAGAGTCTTTTGCCCAGAGAAGGGGAATCGAGAACCAGAGGACATACTGCAGGTTCAAGGTGACGGAAAAAAGATTTAATAGGAATCCGAGGGGTAACTTTTTCACTCAAAGGATGTTGGGTGTATGGAACAAGCTGCCAGAGTAGGTAGTTGAGGCTGGGACTATCCCATCGTTTAAGAAACAATTAGACTGGTACACGGATAGGACAGGTTTGGAAGGATATGGACCAAGCGCAGGCAAGTGGGACTAGTGTAGCTGGGACATTGTTGACCAGTGTGGGTGAGTTGGAAGGGCCTGTTTCCACACTGTATCATTCTATGACTCTAACTATGTGGGTTTGTAGGTTAATTGACCCTCGACAGACCATCCCTAGTGCGTAGGAGTGGATGATAAAGTGGGATATGTGTGGATGGGTGATCGGTGGTCAATGTGGCTCAGTGGGCCCAAGGGCCTGTTTCCATGCTGTATCTCTAAACAAAAATGAACGGGTGGATACTGAGTACCAAAGTACACAACCTAGCGAGGGAAGATTGACCTGGGAAGAAGAACACAAGATCATTATAGAGAGCATCAACAATAACTAGATAATAAACCTAATAGGATCCCGACCCGAAACGTCGCCTATCCATGTTCTCCCGAGATGCTGCCTGACCCATTGAGTTACTCCAACACTTTGTATCTATTCTTTGTAAACCAGCACCTGCAGTTCCTTGTGCCTCCTTTTGGCTGCAGGGTAATCCGTGCAAAGGCATGAAAGGTTGTACAAAAGGGGGAAACAATACCCGCAAACAAAGTGAATGCTGTGGTGGAGATGATTATCCACGGATTGTTATTATGCATACATCAGAATATTTGCAGAAAACATCTCTCCCTAAGCAAACACACTCATTAAGTAAACATTCCCATTAGGCTGCTAATTTGTGGGCACGACAGTTATTGTGAAGCGCTCCATCTAGTGGTGCAGCTGAGAACTGTCGAGATGCATCTTCCCTGTGGCCAACAGGATTTTGTGACAGTGACATAAATGAGGCAAGCTGTGCTTTGAGGTAAACCATGCAAGCGGTTGCTTGGCAGCAGTAATCATGGCTTTCAAATTCAAGTGTTCCACTCTAACCTCAGCCGCCTCATCTTCCCTCTCCCTTGGGAGCTTGGCGCTATGTTGCAGCATCTCTGTTTTATCAGAACCTCATTTGGCAGAGGCGTCATTATCAATGTTTCTTGCTTTGAGTGGGGTCTGCACACTAAATTTATTTTATAAATATACATTTTAATCTGGGAATGCGTGCTTTTTAGGAATATCTATTTTTACTCACAGAAAGTATCAATTTGGAAATCAATCTGATAAGGAGCTAAGGCAACACATTTAGATGTCTACAGCATAGTCATTCAATATTTATAGTAATTTAATTACAGAAATCTAATAGGATTTATTTCCAACAGCATTTTTTCCCTCAATTTGTAATGGTGAAAGCTTGTAGTCTGGGAGTATAAATGTATCCAAGGTAGCCAAGGTAACCATTAGCACTGCATAGCAACAGAACAGCATGCCGCCTATTCTGCTGATAGAACATCACAACTACTGGAGCTGTGAGACTGGTTTGATGCGATCAGCCAAAGTACGCACATACGCACTGGTTTGATGCGATCAACCTTTGATAAGGTCCCACATAGGAGATTAGTGAGCAAAATTAGAGCACATGGTATTGGGGGTAGGGTACTGACATGCAAAGAAAATTGGTTGGCAGACAGGAAACAAAGTGTAGGGATTAACGGGTCCCTTTCAGAATGGCAGGCAGTGACTAGTGGGGTGCCGCAGGGCTACGTGCTGGAAACGCAGCTATTTACAATATACATTAATGGTTTAGCTGAAGGGATTAAAAGTAACATTAGCAAATTTGCAGATGACACAAAGCTGGGTGGCAGTGTGAACTGTGAGGAGGATGCTAAGAGGATGCAGGGTGACTTGGACAGGCAGATGCATGGCAGATGCATTTTAATGTGGATAAATGTGAGGTTATCCACTTTGGTGGCAAGAACAGGAAGGCTGATTATTATCTGAATGGTGTCAAGTTAGGAAAAGGGGAAGTACAACGAGATCTGGGTGTCTTTGTTCATCAGTCAATGAAAGCATGCAGGTACAGCAGGCAGTGAAGAAAGCAAATGGCACGTTGGCCTTCATAACAAGAGGAGTTGAGTATAGGAGCAAAGAGGTCCTTCTGCAGTTATACAGGGCCTTAGTGAGGCCACACCTGGAGTATTTTTTTGTTTTTGTTTTTTTTTTGTTTTTGTTTATTTTATTAGAAGTTAATACAATACAAAACAATACAGTGGCACCTAATTTTAGGTGCCAACTATGTCATACCGTAATCCATTCAATGTACAACCTCTAGTTTTATGTTATGAGTAGGCAAGACAAGAAAAAGAAAACAATAGAAAGGGGAAAGAGTGGAAAAATAGATGGTAGAGAGTAGAAAAATGTGAAGTGTGGATATAAAAAATAAAAATAAAAAAATAAAATAAAAAAGAAAAGGTGGAAAGTAGAAATAGAAGAAAAGGCCCCTTAAAAGAGAATTTTTCAAATCTATATTCGGAGATGTAGATCTATCCACGTCATGAACTGAAATCAGCAATCCTTATGGTACCGCTGCATCACATGATTCCAAAAAGTCGATGAAAGGAGACCAACTCCTTAAGAATTAGTCATATTTATCTATTAGTCGGAGTCTCATTTCTTCAAGGCGTGCTATGTCCATCATATTCCTAATCCACATTTTAACAGTTGGTATGGTTGTATTTTTCCAAAATTTAAGTATCAATTTCTTTCCAATTATTAACCCATAATTAAAAAAAACATTTTGGTCTTTATTTAAATTGGTATCTTCTCCTATTATTCCAAATATAATCCATTCCATTTTGGGTTCTATTCTTGACTTGAAGAGCTTTGTAAATATATCAAATATATCACTCCAAAATTTATTCAACTTTGTACATCCTACAAATGAATGTGTTAAATTAGCGTTTTGAAACAAACATTTATCGCATCTGGGAGAGACGTTTGGATAAAATTTATTCAACCTCGTTTTTGAATAATATAGTCTATGTAATAATTTGAATTGAATTAAATTATGTCTTGTATTAATAGAACAGTTATGTGTATTCATCAAATACTTTTCCCATCTATCCTTCGAGATCTTTATCATTAGCTCATGTTCCCAATCTTCCCTTAGTGCTTCTGTTGAGGGTGATTCTCTATCTAATATATTATTATAAAAGTATGAAATTAATTTTTGTGAATCAGCCTTAATATTCATTGCTTCTTCTAAAGGGTCTAAAAATATAGTTTGAAATCTATGTATATATTTCTTCATAAAGTCACATACCTGTATATATTTAAAATATTGACTATCCTTCAATTTAAATTTAAATTTTAATTGTTGAAATGATAACAGTTTACCCAATTCATACATATCCCCTACTTTCCTAATCCCCAGTCTATCCCATTGTTGATATGTGTTGTCGATGAGAGAAGGTTTGAATGCGGGGTTGTTCAATAGTGGGGTTAGTACTGATAAGTTATTTAATTTCAAGGATACTTTTATTTGTTTCCAAATTCTTATTATATTGTGAATAATTGGGTTCTTCTTGTATATTATACTATTCAATTTTATCGGTGAGAGCAGGATCGTTCCTATATCGTGCGGATAGCACTCCTCTTTCTCCATTCTTATCCACTCCAACTGCTGAGTGGAACTATCCAGCCAGTACATTATGTTCTTAATATGCACTGCCCAGTAGTAATACATAAAGTTAGGTAGTGATAAACCCCCAACTTCTTTAGATTTGCACAAATGCTTTCGTTGAATTCTATGTGTTCTGTAATCCCATATAAAATTAGTAACAGTGGAATCTAGTTTTTTGAAAAAATATTTTGGAATATATATTGGGATCGCTTGAAACAAATATATTAATTGTGGTAAGAAAGTCATTTTTATAGCGTTGATTCTACCTATCAATGAGAGCGGAAGTGTTTTCCAAAATTTAATCATATCATTCAGTTTATTTAATAGTGGTATAAAATTGGCACTAAATAATGATTTGTGTCTTCTTGTAATTTGAATACCCAGATACTTGAATTTTTCTGTTGCAATTTTGAAGGGGAATTTTAGTAAGTGTCTCGAATCCTGTGGTTTTAAAGACATAATTTCGCTTTTATCCCAATTTATTCTATATCCTGAAAAAGAGCCGAATTCCTCAATTAGTGTTAATAAGGTGGGTATACTCGTTTGTGTATTAGTAATATATAAAAGAATATCATCAGCATATAGTGAAATTTTATTCTTTGAATCCTTAGTGTTATATCCGTGAATATTCGGGTGATTTCTAATCCTTTCGGCCAACGGTTCTATCATAAGGGCAAATAGCAATGGTGATAAGGCACACCCTTGCCTATTACCCCTTGATAAGTAAAATTTTGGAGATAGCGTATTGTTAGTTAATATTCTTGCCGTAGGTCTATCGTAAAGTAGTTTAACCCATCTAATAAAATTCTCTCCCATATTGAATTTTTGGAGTACCTTGTATAAATACTGCCATTCTACTTGATCAAATGCCTTCTCTGCATCCAGCGTGATAACTGAAATATCTTCATTGTCCTCATTATGAGAGTACATTATATTGAAAAGCCTTCTCAAATTATTAAATGATTGTCTTTTGGGTATAAATCCCGTTTGATCCGTATTTATTAAATTGTTAATATAAATATTTAGCCTTCTAGCTAGAATCTTTGCTAAAATTTTCTGATCCGTATTTAGTAGTGAAATAGCTCTATAAGAACCCGGTTCATCTAAATCTTTATCTTTTTTTGGTATAAGTGTTATTGTTGCTTCTGCTAGGGTTTCTGGTAGTTTATTTTCGGTATAAGCCTGCGTGTATAAATTGAATAATCTTGGTATAATTGACTCCTGAAATCTTTTATAAAATTCATTACTAAAACCGTCTGGTCCTGGGGTCTTCCCATTTTTCAGTGAGTTTATTATTTGTTTTATTTCTTCACTAGTAATCAGTGCTCCTAATTGCTCTTGTTCTAAACTATCCAATTTTGGGAGCTTGCAATTATCTAAAAAATTTGTAATTTTACTTACATCTGTATTTATTTTAGATGTATATAAATTGTGATAAAATTGGGCAAACCTCTTGTTAATATCCTTAGGCAGTGTTAAAAACTCACCCTTATCCGATTTAATTTTAGTAATAGTTTTTTCCTTTTCTCGTTGCTTCAGTTGCCTCGCAAGTAGTTTATGTGGCTTATCCCCAAATTCGAAGTGTGCTTGTTTTGTAATTTGGAATAATTTTATTACTCTAGCCGATAGTATTCTATTGACTTTATATTTCAATAAAGTTATCTTATTATGTTATTTATGGTTGGGTCAGTTGCATTGTCCAGTTCTAGTAGTTTTATTTTCTGTTCTATCCGCTGAAGTTCTCTTTTATTTTCCTTATTTTGAAAACTTTGATAAGAAATTATGACGCCGCGAATATATGCCTTAAAGGTTTCCCATAATAGCGGTGCAGAAATACCTGGCGTGTCATTTATTTCGAAAAAAAGTTTTATTTGTTCTTTTATATACTCATAACCCTGCGGGTTATTTAATATATGTACATTGAATCTCCAAAAAGGTTTTATACTCGGCATTCCCTCAATTTTAAGTATAAAAGTCAATGGTGAATGATCAGAAATAATACTATTATGATATGATGGTTTATTCGTATACGGGATTAATTTTGTGTCCAATAAAAAATAATCAATTCGCGAATAAGTTTTGTGAACTGATGAATAAAATGAGTATTCCCTACCGCTTGGATTTGCTATTCTCCAAATATCAGCTATGTTATTATTTTTTATATAAGTATTTAAAAATTCACAGGTCTTAGTTTTAACAAGACGCTTCCCTAGCTTTATTGATTTATCTAAGTATGGATCTATAACACAGTTGAAATCTCCCCCCATTATTATATTTTGATAATTATGCTCTGCGATTAAATCTATTATTTTCCTAAAAAATTGTGGTTTATCAAAATTAGGCGCGTAAATATTTATCATAGTTAATGGTGTATTGTAAATTTCTCCCGTGACTATAACATATCTTCCCTCTTTATCAGATATAGATTTCTTTAATTTAAAAGGTATACCCTTCCGAATTATAATAGCCGTGCCTCTTGCTTTAGAGGTGAATGAGGAGTAATAGGTTTGACCTATCCAATTTGCCCTTAATCTGATCTGAGTTTGTTGTTTCAGATGTGTCTCTTGTAGGAAAGCAATATCCATATTTAATGATTTTAATTGTGCCAGAATTTTACCCCTCTTAATTGGCTCATTCGCACCTCTGATGTTCCAACTACAGAAGGTGAGACCTCCGATATTTATTCGACTATTATCTTGCATTGGCTATTATTACCAGACTGTATGATTCATGTGATGCAGCCAAGTACCTCGGAATCCCGAATCCAGAGTTGTCCTTCATAATTTCTACAGTAGTTCTACATCTCCTGACACTTTTAAATATAAATAAGGGAAAAAGAAAAACATAAAATAAAGTGTACATAAAAATTGTTAAGTCACACAACAAATAATTGTGAATAAACAAAAAAAGTGAATGTAATTTATCAAAAAAGCGATAAATTACAAAAAAGCCACCTAAGGTAGCTAGATTTATTTTTAAATTGACCTCCGTCGATGAAATTATGCACTGGGCCTTGTCCCCCTATTAGAATTTGACCCAACGTTAGTCGGTTCCCTCTAATTGTTACCAAAATTATCATATCAGGTCAACAGCTGAACAGCTTAAAATAGAATAAAATAAAAGGGAAGGTAGAAGATTTGGATTAAAATTAAAGTAATTATGGGTTAAAGTACCTCGTCAATAATGACACTTTTCATTTACCTGTATGTTAAGTAATTCATAATTAGTATTTAGTATTTAAAATATATGTCTAACCTCCCCCATCCTTCCTGCTATATAGTTAGTCGTGTTAGTATAGTACATTGCGCCTTTAACGTTAGTTGAGTTTATTGCGCGTAAGTGGTTAGTTAGTTAGTTAATTATATATATAAATAATAGGTCATATATCATATAGTGTGGAACAGATGCCTCATAATGGCCATTTCAAAAGGAGACGGTCTCATAGTTCTCCGTGCTGAGGGGTTTGTTGACGAGCTTGCGACCTTGAGCTTCCATCTGTGCTTTCAGTTCAGAAGTTTAATTCGGCCTCTGTTATTGAACAACACATTCTTGCCAGATAAGCCTGTCTGGTAACCGTCTGAAGCGTTCTAGTGTCTTAATTGAAACAGAAAAAACAAAGTTAGATAAAATGTCTATTATTCTGTTCCTGTTCCTCCTTGAATTTTGTTTAAAATCTCCTGGGCATATTTGCAAGCAGAGTCCGGGTCCGTAAATGAGCGTTGCTTGCCCTTAAACGTAATTAGCATTTTCGCTGGATAGATCACGCCATAACGAACTTCAGAATGTCCATATAAAATACTGCTTGCCCTTTTAAACTCACGTCTTTTTGCCAAAATTTCCCGAGGATAATCCCTGTAGAATCTTACGATATTATCAGCAAATGTAAGATTTTCTCCATAGGTTATTTTCTTTAATAGAGTTTCCAGAGTTGAAATATCCAGGAACTTTACAATGATTTGCCTTGGTTTAGCATTATCATGTTTTTGGAAGCGACCCACTCGATGAGCCAGATCTATCTTTGGTTTTTCTGGAAGTTTGAAAACATCTTTAAGTAGATTAGTAATAAAATCACGCATTTGAAGGCCGTGTTCAGCACCCTCTTGAACTCCTACTATTCTCAGATTTTGCCTCCTTGACCTGGCCTCTAAATCTTGACATTTCTCATTTAGTTTATTCGTTAGCTCCCAATTAGTATCGTGTTGTTTTTTCAGACCTTGTATTTCTTGGCTCATCTGTTCCATTTCACCATCCATCTCTTCCCTCAATTTTTCCGAGTCTGTTAATTGCTTCAGCAGGGTGTCATGTTTTTTGTTATACTCTTTCTGGATACTTTCCAATTCCTTCGCCATCCTGGACTCCAAATCTTTAAACTGCTGGTTCAGGGCTACATAAAGCTCTTTTACTTCGCCGCAGCTATTATCAATTTTCTTAGAAAGATTGCCCTCCATAGTGGAGAAGTTGTTCTGCATTGTAGAATTCATTTTGGCAAATTGCTTCTGAAGATCTTTAGTGATATCTTTAAGAATATTAGCTCTTACCGTTTCTTCCCAGCTTTTCATTTCTTTCTCCTTTGTATCACTTCTCGCAGCCATATCGCTTGTAGGTTGTTGAGGTTCCAGCTCCTCTTCCAAACTTTCAAAAGTGAGTTCCGGGGTGGTTTCAAGCTCATCCAGAGCTTTTTGGAGCTGGAAACTGATTGTAGTTTTCTTGGGTCCTTTCTGACCTCTTCGCTTTCTCATCCAGTTTTAAGGATAAGATCGTTTAAAATCCCAAATCCACCGGTACCGTTTGATTGAGTCAGTACCCTCGACGTTCAGCAAACCTGATAAGATTTTTTTAACTCGATCCTGGCATGGGAGTCGACTTTAAACACGATTTGTTGGAGGAGAGCTCAGTGCAGCTGCCTTCACTGCTTCATAGCAGCCACCGGAAGTCAGATTGGTCACACCTGGAGTATTGTGTGCAGTTTTGGTCTCCAAATTTGAGGAAGGACATTCTTGCTATTGAGGGAGTGCAGCGTAGGTTCACTAGGTTAATTCCCGGGATGGCGGGACTATCATATGCTGAGAGAATGGAGCGGCTGGACATGTATACTCTGGAATTTAGAAGGATGAGAGGGTACCTTATTGAAACATATAAGATTATTAAGGGTCTGGACACGCTTGAGGCAAGAAACATGTTCCCGAAGTTGGGGGAGTGCAGAACCAGGGGCCACAGTTTGAGAATAAGGGGTAAGCCATTTAGAACGGAGATGAGGAAACACTTTTTCACACAGAGAGTTGTGAGTCTGTGGAATTCTCTGCCTCTGAGGGCGGTGGAGGCCGGTTCTCTGGATACTTTCAAGAGAGAGCTAGATAGGGCTCTTAAAGATAGTGGAGTCAGGGGATATGGGGAGAAGGCAGAAACGGGGTATTGATTGTGGATGATCAGCCATGATCACATTGAATGGCGGTGCTGGCTCAAAGGGCCGAATGGCCTACTCCTGCACCTATTGTCTATTGTCTATACTGATCCATAATTCGCTCGAGTAAGAGGGTAAATTATCAATCCGTCTTTATTTTCTATTAACCTCACCAAAAACAAACAGTTGTTTAGGGAAAAGATAAACCATCTAATCCCCAAAGAGACAGCAGTGTTCTCTCTGAAGTAATGTCAGAATGAAGTGGTTGCAATACTGGAAATGTAACTATTTTAGCAAGTAGCTTGGATAATATTTTATTTATAATTTTAGACAAAAAATGACAATGAAAGGAAGTCATTCAGCCCTTCAGTTTGCACAGAGGAACATCTGTTCCTGGTCCTGTTGGTGATTAGTAATTGATTTAAAAGGTACTGGTTTGATTGTAGATTATCAACAGATATATTTTAATTAGTGTACCTTTTGATTTTACAAAGTGTAGACTTTCTGGATAATTATTTTAACATAACAATTAAACCACAAAACAAAAAAATTACATATTGCTATCAAAGCATGCAAACAATTCTGTAATCTGTATTTCTTTTATGCACTGGCTGTTTAGCAAGGGCTTTGGTATATTTATAGTAAATTGGCTAATTAACTCCTCAGTTACAACAGCTCAGAGTGGAAAGTAAAACAAACAACAGCAGAAGCATGCATGTGTGTGATAGTTTGGATTGTAGAAGCAAGGAACTGCAGATGATGGTTTACAAAAAAGACTTGTGCTGAAGTAACTCAGTGGGTCAGGCTACATCTCTGGAGTGGAATAGTGTGGACGTTTTTATCACGATGGAGATAAACAGAAATTATCAACTATTGTTTCTTTTTTTAAACCCCAGCAATCATCAAAGTAAGTACAGGGGTGTTTTTTTTTAATTAAAGGTCTGCTGTAAAGAAAAAAATATTTTATAGAATCATAGTCATACTGAGCGAGAACAGGCCCTACAGCCTAACTTGCCCATGCCGACCAACATGCCCCATCTACACTAGTACCACCTGCCTGCCTGTGGCCATATCTCTTTAAACTTATCCTCCATATCCCTCCATATCCCTCCAAACTTATCCTATCCATGTACGTGTCTAAATGTTTCTTAAATGTTGTGATAATACTTGCCTCAACTACCTGCTCCGGCAGCTCATTCAATATACCTACCACCCTTAAAAACACCCTTTATCTTTCATGTCCTAATAACATAGATAAATTCTGAATTTCACAAAGTTGTTATGGAGAATGATTCAAGTGTCATTGCTACATTGACTTGAAATAAGCCCAACAGATGCAGGATGGTGCAACCAGTCCAGTCACCAACAGCTCAATGGTTTTAGGGTGAGGAACACAGGTGCAAAGTACTTATTGTGTGAAGCACATATTCTTTTTCCCAAGTCCTCGTACACTGCCCAGCAGTGCAGGGAGCTAAATCACTGAAGGGCCATATACTGTAGGTCAACAAAATATACAAACTACTTTCTATTCTTAAGTTTTTCCTTAGATGTGTTTGTTAATAGGATTTAATATTGCTACACCTCATCGCTGAGTCACATTGGAAAAAAATTAGAGGATTAATATTTCATTGTAGTTTCAGTCAAGTCAAGTCAAGTCACTTTTATTTCTATAGCACATTTAAAAAACAACGCTCGTTGACCAAAGTGCTTTACATCGGTGGAGGTACAACAGTGGTTCATAGATTAAGTACATACATAAATACATACATATCCCCCAGAGAACGTCAAGAAAGGCTTGAGAGTAAAGATGAGTTTTAAGTCTCGACTTAAAAGAGTCGATGGAGGGGGCAGTTCTGATGGGAAGAGGGATGCTGTTCCACAGTCTAGGGGCTGCAACCACAAAGGCGTGGTCGCCTCTGAGCTTATGCCTAGACCACGGGATGTTCAGTAACCCTAAGTCGGCTGATCTGAGGGACCTGGAGGTGGTGTGGTGGGTAAGCAGACTTTTGATGTAGGTGGGGGCAAGCCCGTTAAGGACTTTGTAAACATAAAGAAGGATCTTGAAATCCAGGGTAGTAATTATGAAGTATAGAAGCTTGTTTGTACCTTCTTGCACAGTGCTGTTAACAGAAGGAAATGAGTCTGACAAAGGTTCAATGAATACTGTCGACCCAAGATGTCCCCTGTTCATGTTCTCCAGAGATGCTGCCTGACCTGCTGAGTTACTCCAGCACTTTTTGCAGTCACTAGTATGTTTATTTGTTTATTTGGATGTAAAGATGGCTCAAAGCTGACCAGTGTAGAAATGGGACATCTTGGAGCGCTTTGATCCCATTGTCAAACTTGGGATCAAAACGGCTCGACGAGCCGTATGGCCTACTCGGGCAACTATTTTCTATGTTTCTATGTTTCTGAGAAGGCCATTTGACCCATCAGGTCTCTGCTGGCTTGCTACCAGAGCAAAGATTAATGCTACAACTTGCAAATCACCTTATATTCATCCAATCTCCTCTTGTAGACCACACTGCCTCACCACATCAGCACGCAGATTCCAAAGGCATATTGCTCAAAAAGAAAATGGAAGTGTATGTAAGGTACAGGAAAATGAAATCAGACAGGGCTTTCTGAAGAATATAAAGCAAGCAGGAAAGAACTCAAGCAGCTAATTAGAAGGGCTGCAAGAGGCAATAAATTGGCATTAACTAGTCGGATTAAAGAAAATCCCATGGGTTTTTATAAAATTGTGAGGGTGTCTACAGAGGTGGAGATGGTAGGTCCACTCAAGGATAAACGAGGGGATTTGTGCTTGGAGTCAGATGATGGAGGCATGGTACTATACAGGTATTTTGCATCTGTGTAGGAAGGAACTGCAGGTGCTGGTTTAAACTGAAGATAGACACAAAAAGCTGGAATAACTCAGCGGGTCAGACAGTATCTGGAGAAAAGGAACCGTTGATGTTTTGGGTCGAATAGTCAGGGGAATGGGAAATGAGAGACATAGACGGTGATATAGAGAGAGATATAGAACAAATGAATTAAATATATGCAAAAAAGTAACGACGAGCAAGGAAACGGTCCATTATTGACTGTGGGCTCGATGTTAACCAGTTAGACAGACAATGAAGTTCACCAGGACAACAGTGAAACTTGTACAATGACTACAGGTGGGGGAGGGATGGAGAGAGAGGGGATGCAAGGGTTACTTGAAATTATAGAAATCAAAACATACTGCTGGGTTGTAAGCAACCCAGCTTACAACCCAGCTTACAACAAAGGTGGCAAAAACAGGAAAGTAGACTATTATCTAAATGGTGGCCGATTAGGAAAAGGGGAGATGCAACGAGACCTGGGCGTCATGGTCACCAGTCATTGAAAGTAGGCATGCAGGTGCAGCAGGCAGTGAATAAAGCGAATGGTATGTTAGCATTCATAGCAAAAGGATTTGAGTATAGGAGCAGGGTGGTTCTACTGCAGTTGTACAGGGTATTGGTGAGACCACACCTGGTGTATTGTGTACAGTTTTGATCTCCAAATCTGAGGAAAGACATTCTTCCCATAGAGGGAGTACAGAGAAGGTTCACCAGACTGATTACTGGGATGTCAGGACTTTCATATGAAGAAAGACTGGATAGACTCGGCTTGTACTCGCTAGAATTTAGAAGATTGAGGGGGGATCTTATAGAAACTTACAAAATTCTTAAGGGGTTGGACAGGCTAGATGCAGGAAGATTGTTCCCAATGTTGGGGAAGTCCAGGACAAGGGGTCAGTTTAAGGATAAAGGGGAAATCCTTCAGGACCGTGATGAGAAAAACATTTTTCACACAGAGAGTGGTGAATCTCTGGAACTCTCTGCCACAGAAGGTAGTTGAGGCCAGTTCATTAGCTACATTTAAGAGGGAGTTAGACTTGGTCCTTGTGGCTAAAGGGATCAGGGGGTATGGAGAGAAAGCAGGTACAGGATACTGAGTTGGATGATCAGCCATGATCTTATTGAATGGCGGTGCAGGCTCGAAGGGCCGAATGGCCTACTCCTGCACCTATTTTCTATGTTTCTATGTTTCTATGTAAGCTGCACAAGCAAAATATGAGGTGCTGTTCCTCTATTTGTGTTTGGCCTCACTCTGACAACGGAGGAGGCCCAGGACAGAAATGGGAATGGGAGGGGCAGTTAAAGCATTTCAGAATGGGAATGGAAGTTAAAGGCCACCTGGGCCGATGTGATCACCTTCGCTCAGTCCGCCTGGGCCTACATGATCTCCCGGTTGCCAAACATTAACTTCCCTCCCCATTCCCATACTGACCTTTCTGTCCTGGGCCTCGTTAATTTGTTTTGGTAAGTTGTCCCTAGTGTGTAGAGAAACAGAGACATAGAAAATAGGTGCAGGAGTAGGCCATTCGGCAATTCGAGCCTGCACCGCCATTCAATATGATCATGGCTGATCATATATGATCATGACAGTGGGAGTGTAAGGAGATTGCTGGTCGGCGCGGAATCGGTGGGCCAAAGTGCCTGTTTCCGCGCTGTATCTCTAAACTAAACTAAACTGAGTGGGAAAAGCAGGCAGCCATTTCTCCCTTAAAATGATAAAAAACCAAAAACATTTTCCTGTAAAATGACGGCCGGGAAATCCTAAACATATTTGGTTTGAACTAAAGCAAGCTTTTCACAGATGATGCATTGATTATTCTTGACAACTTGAATCTGCCTGTATTCAGGAGTCCAGCTGTGGACTAATATCGAAGCAGAGGTAATTCTGTGACCATCTGGTGTGGAGGCAGGTGTGCTGCAAGCTGTGTATCTCCACTCTCTGGATCTATTTTTGTATGTAACCTGCAGCAGCATGAACATCTGAACAGCTAGGTTACAATTTCCAGTTTGGGCATAAACAAAATCTTTCAGAACTGAAACCATTCCACAGGTAGGATATACCCACGCAACAGTGCTGTTCACAGTTCATGAATGAATTAAAAATAAAACTGTCACATTGAGAATGACACTTTAGTTTAGAGATACAGTGTGGAAACAGGCCCTACGGCCCATCGAGTTGTACTGACCAGCGATCACCCATAGAGTTTTATCCTAGACACTAGGGACAATTTACAGAAGCCAATTAACCTACAAACCTACACGTCTGGAATGTGGGAGGAAACCCGAGCACCCGGAGAGAACCCACGTGGTCACAGGCAGAATGTACAAACTCCGTACAGATAGCACCTGAGGTCAGCATCGAACCCAGATCTATGGCATTGGAAGGCTGCAACTCTACCGCTGCGCCACCGTGCTGCCTGTTGTAGCATCATGAAAAGACATTTATCATTCTGTAAAGAATTTTGGATTTGGAGTACTTCCTGTTTGGACAGGTATGCATTGCAAGTGAAAACCCAAGGAACTGTAGATGCTGGTTTCCAAAACAAGACACAAATTACTTAAGTAACTCCGCAGGTTAGGCATGGTGTCTCCATCCTTGCATATCTGCTCTTTATCCTCTGTGAAGCCATTACATCCTAACCCAGAAGAGTATGCAGTAGTCTAGCTATGGTCTGATGTTTGGTCAAACCCATGTTACCAGTCTTAGATGTCACACAAAGACATCCACTTTGATCATTTAGCTCAATTGTAATGTTGGATGAAAACTCTGCAGTTTTATTGCAGACAAAATGCTGACACCTGCTGGTCAAATATTAGGCTTTTTACAGTAGTTACAGCAGACTTCATTGCAATCTGGAATGAGGGAAGCTATTTGCTCATCCATAGCAAAATATATAAATGGCACCATTATTGAGCCAGCATATACTGTAGAACATCTGAACTGCTAACAGGAAGAGTGCCTGGAGTAATCCAGGAACAGGTCTACAAAGTATTGTTTGTCAACACCTCCTGCTTCCCAAACCACCCATCTACTCTAGGGCACCTTATGCAGAGACCAGAAAGGCAGATGCTGGAATTTTGATCAAGGTGCAACCTATAATAGCTGATTGACCTATTTATGTTCATAAGTTATAGGAGCAGAATAAGGCCAATCTGTCCATCAAGTCTACTCCACCATTCAATCATGGCTGATCCATCTTTCCCTCTCAATCCCATTTCTTCAAAGATGTCCAATACATTGGTCAAGCGGAATCTCCCTTTCATCAATACTACATGTTGAATTTGCTTGATTACAATGAATTATGAGCAAATGAGAGAGAACGGGTTACAAGGGAGTAAGTGTGGAATGGGAATGGTGGAATTGGTCTGAGAGGCAGCATGAATGGCTGACTCCATTATAACATGAAATATACAATATGACAGGACATTAGAGGAAAAGGATCGGGGTGTGCAAAGTTGGGGGCTACTAATTCCAACCATCTACTTGTCACCCTGAAATTACCACAGAGGCAGATGATGGCTTTTGTCACATGCGCTGAAGATGGCTGTGCAGCACCTATCTTATTGCTACATTTACCACTGTCACCACACTAAAAGTATCTCCGTGGCTGTGACGTACATTGGACAGGTGTGAAAGACATTATTTAACTGCAGGCATTGGTTTTATCTTTTACCAACTGTCATCATTTTAAGTGCTTGATTAAGTTTTCTCGCAATCTCTCATTGCAAAGTGAATTTATCCATATGAACTCTTCGCCAAACATGACAACATCTTTGGCCATTCACTTCTTACCCTGTCAGGACATAACTAAAGCTGTATGGGGTGGTCTGGCTGCCCAGCAGTCTCCATCCCTGTCTTGGTCCTTCATATTCAAACTCACCAACTTCAGCACTATTAACACTAACCTCAGCAACTGTGATCCTCGAGGGACTGCGTGCTTGAGTGCACTACAGACTTCAGTTTTTGTACTGTTATGCTTACCTAGTATTAACGTTATTATTTTATTATATTATTGATTATTTTACATTTATCTGCACGTTATGCGTGTATGGACCTGTTGAGCTGCAAGCAACTAATGTCATTGTTCCGGTGTGGGTACATATTCTAGTTATACACTCTCTGTGATGTCACTCGGCTTATAGTCTGACTCTGTCATTTTGACAATGTGGTTTAGGGATATGGGCCGAATACAGGCAGGTGGGACTAATTTAAATGGGACATGTTGTAATGGTGTGGGCAAGTTGGGCTGAAGGGCCTGTTTCCATGCTGTACTATATGACTATGACATTAAATGAAGCATGCATTATGTGGCTGTTTGGGGCCGTTTGCATTCTCTTCCTTTCCTCTCTTACACTGCATCTGCAAAATAGTAAATGTGGGCTCCAGTTGGGTTTGGAAGCTTGTAACCTTTGAAGCATCCATCAACACAGAACTGCTCCTTGGTTTAATGCTACATTCCCCTGTAAATATGTTATCAAGATATTGAGAGAATGTATTATACTAAGAATCTAAAGCTACACAATGATCATGTGATCAGACTGAGGGATCACGCCATTGATTCAGCTTATGAGAAAAAACTTGCCTCATAAATCTTCTTTAAACATTCCTCCTCTCTCATTAAACCTAGCTGACATTTCTCCTCTTATTTGGCAGTCCACATTCCATCTCACTTCAACCTTGATTTCTATTGTGCTGAATCATAACTCTATCCAACTCTGATTCTCCAGGCTATAATGGAAGCTCTGGTTGCCTCTATATCAAGCAATGATGTGCTTAAAATGCACAAAATGATCTTACAGATGCATTGTTAGAAATCTATGAAACATTTCTGCCACAAGTAAGGATAATAAAAGTGCATTTTTGAAAAGATATCTTATAGATCATTGAGTTATACATCGAGGAAACAGACCCATCAACCCAACTTGATAATGCCGAGCAAGGTGCCTTTCTGAGCTAGTAATATTTGACTGGATTTGATCCATATTCCTCCAAGCCTTTTCTATCCAGTAAAACTGAGAATTAATTTTCATAAAGGGTGTCTATCTTTGGAATTCTTCACCCTACAAAACTGTGGAGAATGAATCCTCGAATATATTCCAAGCCGAGACAGATTTCTAATCATAAATGAATCAAGTATTGTGGGAAGAAGGTGATATCTTTTTGAAGGACAGAGCAATGCCAAAGGCAGAATGGCAAATCCCTGTTCTTGTTTTCTATGGTTTTATCGTGTTGCCCCAATGGGTAATTGATGTGCCGATTGATCAATAGGAAGCCCACCTATTCTGCTGAGTATGTAAAAACTATTGGCCATGCCATGCATTTGATGATGTTTTTGGACCTTTAATTAATGGATGAAGTATTCTTTGAGATTGGCTTTCAGAAAGTAGAAGCCCAATGATTTGATAATTTCTACTTTGCCTCAGTTTGTTGCACTTTTGTTTAGAGATACAGCATGGAAACAGGCCATTCGGCCCACTGTGTCCCCGCTAACCATTGATCACCCGTTCACACTAGATATCCCACACCACAGAGGGGCAATTTACAGGGGCCAATTAACCTACATACCCGCATATCTTTGGGATGTGGGAGGAAACTGGAACACCCGGAGGAAACACACGCAGTCACAGGGAGAATGTGCAAACAGACAGCACCCGAGGTCAGGATCAAACCCGGGCCTCTGGCACTGTGAAGCAGCAAATCTACCGTTGCACCATTATGTCTCACTGTTGCCTTTGAGTCTGATGGTTGCGTATTTAAGTTACACGCCAGTCTTGAACACAACCATTCATGTTGACAATTTATTATAATCCATAAATGTGTGCATGTGGGTGTGTGTGAGAGAGACAGACAGAAAGGCAGCTAGTGCTGCACTGTCAGAAGTACTGCATTTTGAATAAGATAATAAGATGAGACTCTGTTTACTTTCAGATAGATGTAAAAATCTCATAGTGGTATTTTGAAGACAAGCAGGAATTTGATACTAATTGCTGTTGAGGGGAGATTGTGTGCATAATTAACTGCTGTATTTCATGTGAAGCAGCATGGTTATATTTGGAAAATTACTTAATTAGCATTGGGATGTGATAGTCCTAGATAAATGCTAGTGATTCTTCCAAATTCACTAATAACAAAGTTAATAAAATAAACGGCAAATTTTGAAGTTACAGAACTTGTTAGAAAATAAAAATGTTAGCATTGAAAGAAAAGTACAAACTCTTAAACAAAAAAAAAACTGAAGCTGAGGGCAAGAAACAGATGTAAATTGATTTGCGTTTAATTTTATTTTCAATTCTATAAATATTTACTATTATTAACTGTCAGCTTTCATTTTTCAGTATGTTACATATGAATTGTGAATGCAGTGAGATTTAGCTTTCCTGGACATGCTGGGAATTTAAATGCCTGTGGCTCTCCTGGTGCTAACTTCCTCACAGTTGTAGCTCGTGTGGTTTGTGGTCGGCACTGCTTGTTATCTTGTGTGAGATGCTAATGTCCAAAAAAATGCTTGATCATTTAGACGGTGAATGTTTAAAGCTGAAGGAAAAAGTAGAGAGAGAAAAGATTTGGGGAGGGAATTGCAAAGGACAGGGGCTCCAAGGATGAAGAAAGAGTTTGGAGTCAGCTGATGTGCACTCTCTCAAGGCCATGCAGGGAAGTGGGTTTAACAGTTGACGTTACGCTTAAAGTATAACATGCTGTACATCCTAATATATAAATTTGAAGCTATTTTGTTTTTATTGATAAGTAATGTAATTGTTCAAATAGTAATTGATTTACCGCTATTTTGCTGTTAAATAAAACAGTACATATTAAAAGTTGAAATTGAGCTGAAATTTGACTGCAAAGCGCCTATAAAAGGGCAATCATGGCCATGCCAGTTTTGTTCTCATTAAGAAAATCACTACTTACCCACATACATGTGTTACAATTGGCTCCATACTATGTGGTTCCACGAGGATTTGAAAGATGGTTAATGTTTTTTTCTACTGTTTGCGCAAAAACCTATGATTAGGAACTGACATGATATTGATTCTTTCACTTTTCTTCGTGGTTAAGTAATTCTGATGGATAATACCTTCCTGCTGGCTTTTCAAAGCTATTTTTAAAGGGTTTCTCTTGCATGGCCTGTGATTTAAGGTGGGTGACAATGCCTTATCTCATTATGTCTGAATCCTTCTTGAAACCATCTTGCTTTCATTACTATTTATTTATCAATTATTTTATTTGAGATTATATCCAGAACAGTTAACATCATGCATCGCAGAGTAATAAAACATTAGCTGTTAGCATCTTAAAGTAATGCTGCACAGAATGTGGTAATTCAATCCTTTTAATCCATGTCTGCTTCTTCAAAGACTACAATTCCCACATTTCTCTGCAATTTCCGTACATTATAAGTCTAAAAAGAAGCTCAATATCATTTAGATAATCACTTAATCTTTTAAATAATTTAACAATATTTATTATCACTTCTGAATTTTCTTTTCTGATTTTACCATTCTGTGCGTACTATCTTAACCATGTTCCAGAATTTTCACTGCGTTGAAATCAATACTGATCGCGTTGTCATGACCCATAGAGTCATGGGGTCATTCAGTACTGAAACAGTCCCTGAGGTCCACAATGACCATGCTATCTATCACATATTTACCCATACTAAAAAAGACACAAAGTGCTGGATTAACTCAGTAGGTCAGGCTGGAGAACATGAATAGGTGATATTTTGGGTCAAGTTCAAGTTCAAGTTCAAGTGAGTTTATTGTCATGTGTCCCTGTATAGGACAATGAAATTCTTGCTTTGCTTAAGCACACAGAAAATAGTAGGCATTTACTACAAAACAGATAAATGTGTCCATATACCATGATATAAATATATACACACATGAATAAATAAACTGATAAAGTGCAAATAGCAGAAAGTGGTTATTAATAATCAGAGTTTTGTCCGAGCCAGGTTTAATAGCCTGATGGCTGTGGGGAAGTAGCTATTCCTGAACCTGGTTGTTGCAGTCTTCAGGCTCCTGTACCTTCTACCTGAAGGTAGCAGGGAGATGGGTGTGTGGCCAGGATGGTGTGGGTCTTTGATGATACTGCCAGCCTTTTTGAGGCAGCGACTGCGATAAATCCCCTCGATGGAAGGAAGGTCAGAGCCGATGATGGACTGGGCAGTGTTTACTACTTTTTGTAATCTTTTCCTCTCCAGGGCGCTCAAATTGCCGAACCAAGCCACGATGCAACCGGTCAGCATGCTCTCTACTGTGCACCTGTAGAAGTTAGAGAGAGTCTTCCTTGACAAACCGACTCTCCGTAATCTTCTCAGGAAGTAGAGGCGCTGATGAGCTTTTTTGATAATTGCGTTAGTGTTCTCGGACCAGGAAAGATCTTCAGAGATGTGCACGCCCAGGAATTTGAAGTTCTTGACCCTTTCAACCATCGACCCGTTGATATAAATGGGGCTGTGGGTCCCCCTCCTAATCCTTCTAAAGTCCACAATCAGTTCCTTGGTTTTGCTGGTGTTGAGGGCCAGGTTATTGCGCTGGCACCATATGGTCGGGACCCTTCTTCAGACTGAACTCAGCTCCTCGTCTGCTATGGCTTGGTCATCTGGCAACATCACTCTCCATTCAGGGAATAGAAAATAACTAATGTGCCTGTCCCACTTAGGCGATTTTTTAGGCGACTGCCAGTCACTAGGACAATGGAATTCACCAAAGTCAGCAGCGGCGACGGCCTACGTCACCTGGCGACAACCTACAACAGCACCTACGACAACCAGCCTCCACATCCAACGCATTATTCTCCAACATTTCCGTCACCTTCAACATCATCCCACCACCAGTCACATCTTCCTATCCCCACCCCTTTCCATCCTCTACAAAGACCATTCCGTCTGCAACTCCTTGAATCACTTATCATTTCCCACCCAAACCACCTCATCCCCAGGTACTTCCCCTGCAACCGCAGGAGATGTAACACCTGTCCCTATACGTCCTCCCTCACGTCCATCCAGGGACCCCAACGATCCTTCCAGGTGAGACAGAGGTTCACATGCACCTCCTCTAACCTCATCTATTGCACTCAGTGTTCCCGAAGTGGCCTCCTGTACATTGACAAAGCCAAGTTCAGACTCGGGGACTGTATCGCTGAATACGTGCTCAGCATGCCAGGGCCTGCTGGGTCTCCCGGTTGCTCACCATTTTAACTCTCCTCATTCCCATACTGACCTTTTTGTCCTGGGCCTCCTACATTGCCAAAATAAGGCCACATGCAAATTGGGGGAACAGAATCCCATATTCTGTTTGGGTAGTGTACAGCCTAACTGCATCAGCATTCAATTCTCCAATTTTAGGCAACTAATCTATAAAGAATCCTCCTTTTGATTTATTAGCTTTTATCTTTGCCCTCTCTTCCCAGTGCCCCACGTGGACTCACACCTCAGTCTCGCCATTCCTCTACCCTTCCACATACAATTCCTTCCTCTGGCTTCACAATTCACCAGGTTATGTCCTGTCCCTCCTCCTTTCCAGTTCTCTTCCCCCCCCCCCCCCCCGCTACCCCCCCCCCCCCACCCCCCCCCCAAATCACTCTGAAGAAGGGTCCGGATGTGAAAGATCATCCATTCATGTTCTCCAGAGATACTGCCTGACCCACTCCAGCACATTAGGTCTTTTTTTGTAAACTGGCATCTGCAGTTCCTTGTTCCCCCTGTACCTTTTGTTTTGTTCCCTTGATGGAGATTGTAAATACGACTCTTTGAGCAGCACAGTGGCGCAGATGGAAGAGCTGCTGCTTCACAGCACCAGAGCCCTGTGTTCGATCGTGACATTGAGGCTCCCTGTGCAGAGTTTGCATGTTCTCCTTGTGTCTGCATGGGTTTCCTCCGGGTTCTTCAATTTCCTCCCACATCCCAGAGATGTGCGGGTTTATAGGTTAATTGGCCTCTGTAAATTGCATCTAGTGAGCAAGGAATGGATGCGAAAGTGGAATCACATAGAACTAGTGTGAACGGGTGATCGACGGTCAGTATGGATTCGGGGGGGGGGGGGGGGGGGGGGCATAAGGGTCTGTTTCCTTGCTGTATCATTCAATTCGATTCAATTCAATTCAATTTTTGCATGTTAAGTCGAATTGAATCTTCACCGGTGTACATTCTTAAAACTTGTATTTAACTTTGCACTAGGGCCAATGGACTGAATGCACAATGATTTAATACATAATTTAGTTGAGGAGGCCTTGTGCTGTTGGATTTTCACAGACTTGGCAGAGTACTTTGTAACTGTAGCAGTACTCTCCTTCCAATAGATGCTGCTATTTCCCATCACTAATGCATGGGTGGTTGAACAGTGGTGGGGTAAAGCACTGGATAGACTGGACCGATTGTATCCCATCATCATGGTATGCTCCATCATCAGAGCTAGCTGCAGCATTAGAGG